>NC_060908.1:11977500-12225000 GCF_014805685.1 Silurus meridionalis | reverse complement strand
AGACAGCACTTTTCCTCAGAACATATTCAGCTGTACTTTGACGTGGCATGAGCAGCTGTTGATTGGCATAATGTGTCTTGGATGATGTATATGCTAGTTTTGGGCATGCATCCAAATATATATATATATATATATATATGTCATGTGATAGGCCAGAGCATGCTAGTTGTTGGGATCTGGAAATGAGCAAATGGGTAGAAAACTAAGTTTAAATCACCACTAACACAATCCCCCAGTCATTTCAAAGCTAACTGTATTAACAATCACTTATTGCACTTATTAGAACATGATAAACATAACCTGAAGGCGTGACACATGCAGCATAGAAGACAAATGAAAGAAAAGTAAAATTATTTCTTTTTATATCCCAGCGAGGTTGGGAAGCTGGGTCAGAGCACAGGGTCAACCATGAAGCACACAGGGTTAAGGGCTAGGCTCAAGGGCCACCAAGAGTGGCAGATTGGCTATACCTTCCGATCAGTAACTCTTTTTTGAATGCCTTAACCACTGAGCTACCAGCTTCATTTAAAGAGAGACAACAAGTGCATTGTGAGGTGATTGTGCTACTTATAAGTAAATGTCAGTCAGGTACAGGAATCATGTAATATGGTACAGTGGCATATGGGAAGCAGACAGACAAAGAGACAGACAGAGAGAAAGACAAATATATAGACAGACAGACAGACAGACAGACAGACAGACAGACAGAGAGAAAGACAAATATATAGACAGACAGACAGACAGACAGACAGACAGACAGATAGATAGATAGACAGACAGACAGATAGATAGATAGATAGATAGATAGATAGATAGATAGATAGATAGACAGACAGACAGACAGACAGACAGACAGACAGACAGACAGACAGATAGATAGATAGATAGATAGATAGATAGATAGATAGATAGATAGATAGATAGATAGATAGATAGATAGATAGATAGATAGATAGACAGACAGACAGACAGACAGTCAGACAGACAGACAGACAGAGCTAGCTAGCTAGCTAGATAGATAGATAGATAGATAGATAGATAGATAGATAGATAGATAGATAGATAGATAGATAGATAGATAGATAGAGACCAAATCAAATATCTTTCTGATTTAATAGCACTTGGGTGGAAGTCATCTAGGGTTAGGTTTTTCATAGGCAAGTAAAGATTGCACATGCTAATGACATTTGAATAGCAAGGTTGCCCTTGCTAGCTAGCTAATTTATCAGAAGCACTGTGCAATGTCTGTAGCTTTTTTTATGGCTTCAATTTTAAAAGCTTACCTGATACCTGAAAATATTCTGAAAGAAGATATTTTCTCTGGGAAATGTTTAAATATCTTGCACAATGAGGAAATGATCATTATTATTAATAAAACAACAGTATAACTAACCCATAGTTATCTCTGAGGAAGCTATTTATGTTGAAGATACAGTTCAGAAACAGTTCATGCAGCAGCGAGATACACGCCACGTCGCACTTTTTCTTTTTCTTTGTTTTCAAGTTAGTCTTCCATCTCCTAATTTGCATCTCTGCACTGCGCCTTCACAATGTAATTAGTGCATTGAAACCGTGTGTGATTAGTCTGTGATTAGGGGTGTGTGTGAGGAGGAAAGTATGCGTGTGTGCTCATTTGGCTGGAGTAATCAAATATGCAGATGCTGTAATTGTGAATAGAGCAGCCTAATAAATGGTTGTTTACAATTACATTTATATCAGAGCGGGGTTGTGGGTAGGGGTGGGCCTGGCTTAGCGCTTTGCAAAAAAAAAAAAAAAGACTCCACGGTAATTGGAGTACATGAGATTATGAGGATGGACTCAAACAACCAAAGATTTCAATCTAGGGGAAACAGTTATCTTAATAATCTACATTAATGTATTTAACAAGCTACATAACCGCTTTATATCAGATTGCATACACCAAGTTTATATAATGGAACTTATAAAGCAACATTACATCATGACACCTAGCTAATATGACAACTGGAAAATACCTACTAGCATTTAGGCTGTGTTTTTAAAGGATTCATAAAGCTACATTGCCATCTACAGTACATGATGTGCACATATCCACTTCCTGCCAAATAATAAAAAAAAACACAAGTATTATAGTGGTTTCATTTAAAGGTATTCCTAAAGCTACACTATACAGGCTGGTTCTTCCCCAAACTGTTAACACAAAGCCAGAGACACACAATTATATTGAATGTCTTTGGCTCTGGAACACAATCTCCACAGTTACACAACAAAATCTAGTGGAACATCTTCCCAAAAGAGTGGAGGTTATTATAACAGCAAATGGGCACTAAATGTGGACTGGGGTCTTCACAAAATGTTATGGCATTAGGTAAAGTGCAACCAAATCCAAGGTGCTATGTACCGCTACAAACAATGGCTTTAAGAGTTACCACAGTCTTACTGACATTTGATCTCTGGCAGAAATGCTTTATAAATACTTATGACAGTTAAAGACAGGTGACCAAAAAGGCTTATATACAGTCAACCCCCCGATAACTTGCGGCTCGGAAAATCTGCGGGTTCCCATTTGGAGCGTAACTAACAGCAAGTTGCGGATTATCTTGAAATTCGCAGGAATCTGCAGCTGGACGGAATGTTCAGGAATGTTAGGAATAACATATTAAACTATGTATTTGGTAAAATACTGTACACAATTACATTTATAAAGTGACATAATGTCCTGATGAATTCACTAAGGTACCAGAGGGGCTGCGTGGGTGCGTCTAATATTTGCTGATTTTTGGAACTCAAGGAACTTCAAACGCAACCCCAGGAGTTCCAGGGGACCATTGTGTTGCTATGTGTCAGTACAAACACCTGATAGTAAATGACGTTTCCATGTCTGACAACTGTTAAGCCTTTATAAACATTCATGTAGGTTAATGACATTTATCACGAAGGGCTTATGGTTGCTTTGTGACAGTTGATGCCTGTTAGAATAAGCCTTTATAAATGTGCTGTGTCTTGGTAGTTGGGTTGAAAGAGGCAGATGTAGAGGACAGAGGGGTATGGAGAACTGACATATGTTCTTCTGACAAGTGTCATAAAGAACTTATGCAGGTTCTACACAATATAGGCAACAGTTTGTGGACACGTGAGTTCATTTGTGCTTTTAGAACGTCTCATCTCCATTTGCTTTTATAATAACCTCCACTCTTTAGGAAGATGTTCCACTTGATTTTGGAGTATAGTTCAATTTCAACTTTAAGTACAAGGGCTTTAATAAAGTTAGGTACTGGTGTAGGTGATGTGAAGTGAGCCTGGGGTGCAGTCAGTACTACAATTTATCCAAAGGTGTTTAACAGGGTTGAGGTCTGAACTTTATAGCAGGTCATTCTAGACCTCTACTCCAACCCATGTAAAACCCATGTTAAAGTCTCCTAGTTCAAGTGAAATGTAAATGTAAAGCTACTGCATTTCAGATACATCCAATACACTCGTGTGCCTCTAACTTTGTGGTGAGATTTTGGGGAAGGTGCCAGGTGTCCTAATACTTTTGTCATTTGTCCATGCAGTGTATGTCTCAGTGTATGTTTTGTAGCTCTATAAGGGCTGCTCTTAACAAGGTAATAGTAGCATTATTTAGTGTAGCCAACACTTCTTAGTGTGTGTGTGTGTGTGTGTGTGTGTGTGTGTGTGTGTGTGTGTGTGTGTGTATATGCACTATATGTCTGGACAAGCTTTTCTATAACCTTTCCTTTTCGTTTTCTTTTTTCTCACTGTTTTTTCTCATGTTGCACTTCAGTCTCAAACTAGGACACATACTTTTGCCCTCGTCTCCTTGTCTTTCTATCACTTTTTCAGTCTCTTCTCTCGTTCTTTTTTAAATTTCTCGGTCATGGCCCAGTGTCTCCATGGTAACTAGAAGAAGTTGATTCTTTAGTAGCTGAGGACACACACACACGCACACACGAAATATGAATAATAATAAAAAAAGAAGTAAATGATGGCATGCAATTAGAAGTGGTAATTCTATTAAATGGCCTTAAATCCTTCTAGAAAGGTTTCTTTATGCCCTGTATTAAATCTCCACCTCCATCTTTCATCTACTTTTTTTACCTTTTTCTGTGTGCGATCATAGACCATAAACTCAGAATTGCATTTACAAATCTCAGTGTAACCAGCACAAGAAATCCTTCATCACTATTTCCTGGTGGTCTTGTTCTGTATTTTTCTACTCTTTGCAAATAACAGAGAAACAAATAAGGACAGTGTCATATTTTATTCAAGCTTATAATTAATCAGCTGAAGTTACAACATCTTCCCCAAGTAGGATTTGAACTTCTAAACTTCTGCTGACAACTGCAGAACAGCACTGAGGCACCTCATTCACACAGAATGCTGACTTTCCTAGGACATTTGCGAGGACTTTCATTCCTTGTGCCATCTTAGCATCACTTACTTCTAAAAAAAAGATCTGTAAGAGAAAACATCATTGCCAACACCAACATTCTGACCAGTCTAAAGTGATCAATGATTTAATCAGAAAATCAATCAGTCAACTAAGGAATACTGACTGTAGTCCATCAAGCAGCTATGGGGGACAAGGACAGTATATCCAGTCTATAGTGAAAAATGTATGTATAAATGGATTGATGAATGGGTGAATGAATAAATGAAATAAATGTACTAAATGTAGGCCATCAAACATAAGGCTACCTTATAGGAGAAATAATAATGCTGACAACCTGACTTTTGTAAAATGATGAGCAAGTAATCGAAGGAACGGATGAATGAATGAATGAATATTATGAGTATGAATGGGCTATTTACCACTCGGAAACCACAGAAACAGTTTGAACGGTGTGTAAGTGAATGTATGGTTGGATGAATGAATGAATGAATAGTTTTTACTGTAGTCAACCATGCCATGACAGGAGAATAGGTTATTTACACACACTGACCTGTTTGAAGTGAAATATAAGTGAGTAGTTGGATAAATTCATGGATGAACAATTATTGGCTGGATTTGCCACCAAGCAACAATAAAGCATGGCTGACACTAACAATGCATTAATAATTGAAATAATTCATTCGTTCACTCAGGGCACTAAAACACTGACTAGTACAAAGTGATGAATGGATGGATGGTTGGATGGATGGATAGATTGGTTGGATGGTTGGATGGATGGATGGATGAATGGCTGGATGAATGGATGGATGGATGGTTGGATGGATGGATGGATGGATGAATGGCTGGATGAATGGATGGATGGATGGATGGATGGATAGATGAATGGCAGGATGAATGGATGGATGGATGGATGGATGGATATATGGCTGGATGAATGGATGGATGGTTGGATGTATGGATGGATGGATGGATGGCCGGATGAATGGCTGGATGGATGGATGGATGAATGGCTGGATGAATGGACGCACAAAGGAATAAACAAATGAATAAATGAATGAATTAATGGAAATCATTGGTTACATTTGATTGTAGTTGTCAGCAGGTCACTTCAGGAGTTTCTAGGACAACTGGAAAATTAGTCTTTAACTATTCATGTTTCGCAGATATTGTAGGCAACACACACACACAGAACAGCACACTATAAGATACCAAAAAATTATAATATAGTACACTTACAGCTCCGGTGCCTTAATCATCATTGAATGTAAGAAATCTCTTTTCTCTTTTCTCATTAGGGTTTCCTGAGTCGCAGGTTAAAGGGATCCATAAAGAGGACCAAGAGTCAACCCAAGCTGGACAGGAACAGCAGTTTCAAACACATCCTACCAGGATTTAGACCTGTAGAAAATGACAAGTAAGAAAAATACCAGTGTCTTCTGCTTCTTTCAGTGTGAACATACACAGCAGGCTGTGAGAAAATCAACAGGTATACTTCAAAGAGGCATTCAGAAGAAGTAAATCCTTCAAAATGCCCATCCTTAAATGTTAACTGTTGGGATTTTGTTTTGTAAATTGGATTGGTACTGCGTTTTTCATTCCACTTACTAACACTTCAGCCAACACTTGAGTAAAATTGCTGAAATATTGTCAGATCTTCACATTTGAGCCTTTTTTTTCTTAACACTTTTTTTTAATGCTCCATGTGTGATTATCCCGGATAACCCTAGTACACTCTTCCTTGCACACTCCTACACTCACACTCCATTTTAGTTAATTAAAATGATTCACAAATCAGGAACAGATCAGTAGTTGCCGTGTTCTCATCCATCTTTTTAATCCATATTAAATTCTGATAGAAACTCAGCAACACATCATAGAACATTCATTCTTGCAAAACCGAAGTGTAGCACATCACATTTTAAAGTCCTCAGTACATTTATATTATAGTAGTTATAAACATTCCTTGGCATTTCTCTAATGATTTAAAAAAAAAAACTAAATGTAGCTTAAACATGAAGGTCTCGAACTTGAACTTCCAAAAATGCACATTAAATACAAAAAAAATAAAAAAAATGTCATCATATCAGCATTTTTTTCGCAGTTAATGTTGCATCTGTGAGTTCTATTCCTTTAGTAAATAAGTTCCATATAAATTATATATGCTTATTACGAATTGCTTTAATGGAATAAAAGAGATTTGCCTTGCATCTTGAACTATTGGGAACATTAGTCAATACCTGCTCACCAGTAATGCTAGAGAGTTGAACAGGGTGGTACAAAGGCTTCAAAAAATAGTGGTCAAATTAAATAAAAAATTTAAGTAATTCAACTTTATAAGACCAACGAAGCCAACATTATAATGAATGTCCAAAAAAGTTATAGACAGCACAAAAAAATTAATGCAAAGAAAATATGGTCTGTTCTGTTTCCCAGCATTCGATCCACATTCATAACTAAATGTACAACATTGCACATGTATGTGAATCTGGCAGGTGGAACTCAGTTCAATAAAGTGAAATTTTCTGTTAATGGCAGCTGTTACCGATGTTCCTGAAAGTGCTTAACAATTTCTGTATGCACGTAAGGAATAATGCGGTGAGCGCATGTGTCTGCGTTTCACAGCAAGCCCGCTTATCAAGGTCGCTGCCGACGTGCTGTGAAAACCGACAGAGCTTTACACTCCATTCTGTCCTATCTCTATCTCTCTATTCTTCCTTCTTTCTCAAGTTTATAGGCAGAAAATTGCTTTTTCATACTTTTGATTAAAGCTCCAATCATCTATAGCGAAAATAGAAAATAGCCTAAGGTATATATTTTAATGAATTATTCCTTGGCATTCTATACATTAAATAAATACTCGGCGTTCAACGTATTCACTCGGTTATTGTTTTCTTATTGTAAAATCCCAAATTATAGCATTATAATTATATAATTATAAATACCGTATTTTCCGAACTATAAGCCGCTACTTTTTTCCCACGCTTTGAACCCCGCGGCTTAAACAATGAAGCGGCTAATTTATGGATTTCACCGGGTTTTTCCCGGTTTCACAAACTTCAAGCCAAAAAACTGAACCCCATAACATTAGACCAATGAAATTGCGGAACGGGTTCAGGTAAACCAATGACTTCATATTAAATCAGATGCGCTCCCACTGAATCGGGCTGCACCACATCATAAATATGGATGATTTTCCTCTGACGTTTGACCTGCCGCTCACTCGGACTGTCTACAGGAAATGAGAATCATTCGTCACGCTGAAAACAACCGGGCATGAAAAACACACACTTCACCTGTGTTCTGAGCTGCACGGCTCAGAACACGGTTCTGAGCAGCTTATAGACAGGTGCGGCTTATTTATGTTCAAAATAAAAATCTTTGTCAAATTCAGTGGGTGCGGCTTATATTTGGGTGCGCTTAATAGTCCGGAAATTACGGTATATATCATTTGCATTCTTACTGTGATTCCATTTTGAACAAAAGCATTTCAAACATGAGAAAGCATAAAATCCACAGGTTTTTTTTTTCTTTATTCCGTATGATTATACATTGTACACTATGAAAGAAAATATATATATATAAGTCCTGTAAATGAATTGTAAAATTCTGCCAACTGCAGTTGCCAGTAGTGTACAGTTTATTTTATAGTTCTTTAATGTTATCTACTTTACAGCATTTTCTGTATAAATACCACTAAAACTTGAGTTAACTTATTTTCCTTGCAGAAACTGACTGCACTTTAATAGGCCACCTGCCATTTGTTCATAAACTAATATTTATAATATTCAACTAATGTGAACGTATTAGTAATGAAAACATATTTTACTTAAGTGCACAAAGAAACACTTTTGAATAAATTATGCAAAATAGAATCAATTTAAGTCAAATCTCTTGCAGATAAAAGCAGCACACATTCATGAGCGACTGAAATTAGCAAAGATATTTACTGCATCAGTAACTATGAAATAATCCTACATGCACCACACAAAGAAAAGTTTTGAACTATGGCAGAACTTGAACACACACCGAAGTCAACACTCAGTGTATAAGTCTGAACATCGGTGACAATCAAAAATGGAAAACAAAAACCAGATCAACTCTGAACATCACATAAAAGTCTACTGAAAAGTCCCAACAAACCAAACAGCACTAAAATAAAAGTAAATAAAGAACATACTATGAACGTTCAGCTGCATAATATATTCTCTCTGCAATGCATGCTGGGAGTTTTGTACTATTCCGGCACCCAGTAAAGTTTGTTTGTTAATAGTCACCATTGTTGAGGTTCATGTGCTGATTCTCGACAGAAACAAAGCTAATCTCTAATAAGTTTAGCTGTTACTTCTGTTTTTGGAGTTTAATTATCCCTTGTTTTAATTCAGTTAATTTTGTCTAAGGCTTTGGCTGTATGCCATTCGTAGTTTTGCTTCATGCTCTTTCCTTCAGTGATTCTGCTTGTTAGCAGCAGTGTTCATCAGGGTCTGAATTCACTCATTTGTTTTCATTCACTCTGTCAAGGGGACTATACTATGAATGAGGGTGTAGGTGTGATTTCAGACACAGTCTCTGAGTGTTGACTCATGCTGATAATAAAAAGTATTCTGTATACTGTCAGCCCGGTCTCACAGCATTTCCAGATATAGTCATAAAATGTAATCTATTGATTGGTGTTCATAGACGCAAATTTCCCTCTACATCCGTGTCAATGAGGACAACTTTCTGCGTAATGTATTTCAATAGAAAGTATTTTTGGTGTCTCTGCCAAAGTTTTCTTTCTGCCTGTGGATACCACAGATGCTGTATTGTTTTTTCTCAGATTTTTTTAATCTTCAGGCACCATTACTCAACATTTAAGCAGGAGATTGTATCCTTGTTTTATTGCTTTATAGTCAGTAAGCTCCAGTCAAAATACAGTAAATATATTCTCCAAGTTAATTAAGGTGACTGCGCTTAATAGAGACACACATTTATTACAGTACAACCCTCACCCTCACCCTAACCGTATATTTTCTGCCTTATTCTCTGATAAAAAAAGGGAAAAAAGATTGCATTTGGCATTTCTGCCAGCATTAACCATGATCCTCTGCCAGACAGAGGCAGTCGTGCTGAGTGACACGAAAAAAGAGGGAAGTTCGTGTTAATATTGTTTATAGTTTCTGGAAAACAACAAAATGACTCAGAATACATTGTTTTATAGGGGATTTTACTGTTTTAATAAAAAAAACAGCATGTTACTATCAGAATGTCTCCAACTGCGTGGTTTACTGAATGCCCTAAGGAAAACATGAATGTATCTCTAATCAAATTATAGCGTGTGCAATAAAGTCCTTGAAGTGTTCATTAGATAGGTTGCTACTGAACGGGCGAACAGGCACAATTCCATTACATTTAATGTTATGGAACTTCTCTGAAACAAGTGTTACCCTTTACAACAGCTATAAAAAGACATTCCCTTAACAACTTCTTTTACTCCCGTGTCTTGAAGACCAAGTCTTCATGGCAACTTATGACATTTCTTAGTCACGTGACTAAGAAACCTTGTAAAAACATGCAATTCCCTGCATTGGACTCTCCCTTTATTACTTCCATAAATCGGTTGATTATTAGATATAGCTGATGCAATTTACAGTATGTCCACTGAGTTGTTCCTGAAGAAATGACAAAATCTATAAACCTATGCTTCTAGTTACTACCAGACCTGCAGTGACTGGAAAATAATTCACAGGAATTAAATGTTGAAATGAAATGTTACGCGGCGATATCAAATAGTTTCGAGATTAACAGTGCTAACCAGTGCTATTCTGCTACATGCGTTACCACATCTGCGGATTAATCACCGACAGCAAAACAAAGAGCAAAAGTGAAATTCTGCATAAAACTGGGCAAATCTGCCACAGAGACGTTTGAAACGACATACTGTCATCGCAGTATGACAACATATTGCTTCAAGAGAAGAAGAGCATCACTGGACGATGACCAGAGATCAGGAAAACCTTTATTGAGCTCAACTTCACTTCCGCTCTCACCCTACTCTTCTGATTTGGCTCTTGCCGCCGAAGATCCAGCTAAAAGGTCGCCGTTTTTTGACACCATTGCGGCGATCCAGTGCGGATCGCAAAAGGCGCTTGACACGTTTTGAAAAGAAGACTACCAGGACGTATTCAGAAGTGGCAGGAACACTGGGAGCGCTGTATTGCTGTGCAAGAAGACTATTTTGAAGGTGATAGTGTGTAAACGTAAATAAAAAAAGTATATTCTTGTAAACGGGGCTAGTCTTCAAATTTTATTCACTAATAAAATCAAGCTTCTTCCAAATTTTGTAAAAGACAAAATATAAGCACACTAAAACCTGATGCATGAACACCAAGCAGACGTAGATAAAATGGAAATATACGCGTCTTTGGCAGGAATCAGAAAAAAATTATGACTGCCAAATTTGTAAAAAAAAAAAAAAAAAAGTAAACAAACACTAGAGATAAGCAATGCAGAAAGGGTATGAGGTAAAGTGGAAGAAATTGTGAAAGAGGCTGCCAAAATCAAAGAAAGGACAAATTCAGCTTCTGGAAAGTTCTAGTGTGAATATGTAAAATGTGAAACAAAGACCACAGGATATTTTAGCACTTTGAGATTTTTACTGACTTTTTTATTATTATTATTTTATTATTATTATTATTATTATTATTATTATTATTATTATTACTACAAAAACTGGCAACCAAGTGTCTCACAATCATCGACCTGTCCTGAATTTATTTATTTAAAGATCAACGCTTTTTTTAATCCTGCGTTTGTGCTGAATAAGTGCACAGAATCATTTTTATACATCCAACATATGCACATTAGCTGCTACTCCATGGTTTTCAAACTGCTTTATAATCTTCTATTGCGTCATTCTCTAAACTCGCACTGCAGTGTTCCAAGCCTGACAAGACTAAGCATCAATATTCCTGTCACTAAATTTAGCTGTAACCTAGACTCGGATAGTCTTTGCCAAAATAAGCCTTTTGCTAATTATACCCTTCAGCGCCACCTTGAAAGAATGAAAAAGTAAGACATTTAAAAAAAAAGGAAACAAATGTTTCTTTCTCTAGTCTGGCTCTTAGCTGTTAGCAGGTCTATTGTTTGGTTTGGCTTTATCTATTAGCTCTCCTGCTAATTTTGTTGTTGTTAGCCCAAATCTCACAGCAGTGTTTCCATTAGACTCGGATATAAAATATTTCTCTAAATAAGATTATAATATGATGTAAGCCCCAAAATCCCAAATCTCAAATGTGTCATTTAATCTTATTAAGTATTTGGTTGCGCGGGTTTTTGACATATCTTGTTATGCTAATAGTCTTAGTATTAGCAGTAAAGAGTGTCAATGAACAATAAGATAATATTTCAAAGCCTTGTGTATACACAATAAGCAAAAACGTCTGAAATGTATATTTAAAACATCTATTTATAATATAAAATACTATCTGCTGTTTAAAAGGACATTCTTTGCTACAGCTAAGCAAGTCTTTGCTAGGACAAAGGCAGCAGATTCTGTGTGTAGACAGTTCAGTCAGGGAAAAAGGGTACATTTGTGGACTGATTTGTTTCTACGCAGCTTGCTGCTTGGTATTTTATCGTACATCTCTTTTTCATCATGTTCACTAGATTCTGGGATAGCAAACCGTAGTATTCATATTGTGTGAAAACAGCAAATATCAGTAGCAATTCAGAAAGATACTGACTATACAAAGCTATAACTAGTGTTTGCAATCATTCGCCAAAACACTGTCGCTACAGGGTATGCAGTAGATACTGTATTTTGTTCGATACCACAGCACTGGAATAGTTAGAGTGTGTTTAACGAAATTTTGCAATTCGCTAGAACCTGTTTGATTATTTTCTTATCACCAACACGTTATCATTTCCACAGGGACAAAAAAACGGGGTTTTTGTTTTTTTTTAGAAGTATTTGCAATAGGAAATAAAGCTGCAACTTGTTAGCTTCTAACAACTGTTATGAACAGATTAAAATGTAGGACATATTTTTGAATATTAAAAAAATATTAATTACTGTATTGTATGAGCTATAAATTTGGGATGCGCTATGACATGGAAACTGACTCGCACAACTAGCACCAAAATGCTAGATCTGCTACACTTTGGGATGGGAACCTCTAAATTGAGTATGTTTCTAGAACAGTTCATTATATAATAAATTTGGATTCGCTATATTTTGTGGTTTATTTTGATGTATTTGGACTGTATGTTGATTTGCAGTTGTATATTTTGGTACAGTACATTGATCTAATTGATATTCAGAGCACAAGAATCTACGCTATTCTCTCTCTTTCTCTTTCTCTCCCTCTCTCATATGAATGAAATTGCATTTTGTGTCGCCAGACAGTCTAATAGCAATTGGCAAGGTTTCTTATAAAGCTCCATTTGCACCAAGCGCTCATATATCAGGGAAATTTTGCACCGGTAATCACAATGCACATGTTTGCTGACACACCCGACTCCTCGTATTAAAGGTTACAGAAGATCAGGAAAAGGTTCTCGGGAAATGATTTAATTGAAAACTGTCATTTTGTATTTAATAAATAAATAAAGGATGTTCCTTGAAGCATTCTCTGTGACTACAATAAAGCGCTGACATTTAAAATGATTAAACTGAGTACATTTTTAATATGTTACTTCTCTGGGCTTTTGTTTAACCCTGAACTCTGTGTGTTCTCCTGTTGACACTCGTCCTTAAATTTAGAGCATAATAATTGTTTTTCCCATCATTACGTACATGCAGCAATTAACATCGATCTGATTTCCTTTCTAGATCTCACCTTAAGCACCTTCAAGATCTCTCTTTTACTCTCTCCATAGTTCATAATGCATTGTGAGAAGTCTTCACCTTCATCTTTTTTTAAATGCTAATTTTCAAACAAAATTTTAATGCTATAGAATAAAAATTCTGTCAGCAATGAACATAAAATATTATGTAAAAAGAGCACTTTTAAGACTAAAACCACAATGAAGGCCATCAGGATTTTCCTGAAATATATCCTAGTCTGGATGAAAGAATTTTTTTATATAATACATCAACAGCAACTTAGTATTTTTTTTTTTACAAGTTTTTTTTTTAGACCCAATCTATCGGTTTAAAAGTTATGATTTTATTGTTATCTATTAACATAATTGTATAGACACACCCCTTCCTTACCCATTGAATTGTTCCAACACAGCTAAACACAGATTCACGATACTCATTGTACAGAAATCCGACAGTTTCCTGATTAATCTTTGTGCCAATAAAAACAAATAAATAATTCTTATGTTTGTACTTATTAAAAAGTGCTGCTAGAACAGGTTCATAAATTCTGTGTGTGAACATAGGTCTATAACAATTTTTAAATATGATAATGATTATTGTTGCTTGGAAATAATTGTTTTTTAGATTTCTATCATTGTACAGTATACTGCCAGACATTGTAGCACTTTATAACAATTATTTTTGGTCTGTTTTGTGGCAAAAATGATTATAAAAAGACTTATATTTCAGGCTTTCCTGTTATTACAGTATGCATCAATGCCAGTGTAATAATTGTTTAACTATTAGGCAGAAGTTTAGACTAGTAATTAATGACTTTAGACTAGGAAATAATGCATATAAGAGCATTCTATCAGCTTTTAGAGAAAGATCTTTTAAAGAAACTATGCAAATATCGCCTCACATTATACTCTTTCATGGCCTGCGTATGACAAAAAAGATCTCTAATATTTTTGTGACATTCAACAATTAAAAACATTCCAAGGTCTGTGAAACCATTTTAACATTCAGATTTTTTGTACATATTGTTCATTCTCTCACTCTTTTCTCTCTCCCTTTTCTCTTTCTTTCACAAATGTTGTCGTCAAGGAAACTGTAATGTTGGAACAAATCTCAGCATGGATTTATTGCTTAAACTTCTAAAAGAAAAAAGAGAGATTTATTGTCTGATGGAAGGAACGTCTGAACAACAGTTCTTTTTTTTAAATCAAACTTTTTATATGGCTTTGTTGAACTTTAATTTTAATTTATGTAACAGAGGCCTTATTGTAATAGCATGCCTTATTAGGCATGATATTACAACACTCTTAAAGTAGCTACTTCAGCTATGAATCTTTACCAATGTTTGTATTTAGAGCCTAATTTGCACTGTTCAGTAAATAACTGCTAATCTACAACCTAGATACTATTTCTGTACTACAAATTTACTTGTACCTCTAATTCACTAAGATTTTTTATTATTCTCTACAAAATAAATACAAATTGAATACTATGTATTACTAAGTTACTATTAATTTAAATTTACAAATGTAATGTAAAAACACTACAAATGTGATTTTATGAATGAAAAATTCATAAAATCATAATTTGTAGTCTTTAATTAAAATTAATTTACAAATGTAATGTAAAAAAAATTATAAAAAATTAACATCATGTAATTCATTAAAAAAAAAATATATCATGTAATTAATGTAATAATGATTCAACTATTAATATGCTACAAATTCACTACTAAGGCACTACACATTTACAAGTAATATACTACAAAATTATTACAAATATACTACAAATTTACTACTAATATACTACAAATTTACATCTAAGATACTACTATTAACAGTACAAAAATATTTACTACAAATTTACTAATAATATACCTCTAGTGTTAGTTCTTTGCTAACACTAGAGGTATATTATTAGTACATTAGTAGTTATTTACTAACACTACAAATTTACTAATAATATACCTCTAGTGTTAGTAAAGAACTACTAATGTACTACTCTTACATCTAAGCTTGTGAAATCACTAAATAGCTAATTTATAGTTGCAAGTTTTGTTTTTAAAAACATTTTATTAAATTAAATTCCAATGTTGTTACTTATTTAAAAGTTAAATGATGTTAAGTAAAGTGAGTTTTTATGTTCATTTGCAGTACTTCGTATTGATTGTGACATGTAGACCCACTTCTTATATGATACGTGACTTCTAAAATCTAAAATGTTTCGTCCTGTTTTGGTGAACTGTTTGTATTGAATTAAAGTTTGCAGTGAGTGTTAATATGTTTTGATTGATTATATGTTCGGTGTGTATTAGCATAGTGCCAGCCTCAAACAGCTGCAGGATTCAGTGGAGATGAAAGGCAAGGATTTGGCACAGCATGAATAGCAATGTGTGTGTGTGTGTGTGTGTGTGTGTGTGTGTGTGTGTGTAGAGGGGTGTATGTAAGGAAGAGAGAGACCATTTAAATGTAGAAAGATTACAGCAAAGGAGGTCAGTTGTAGATAATGTGCTGTTTCCTTCCTTCTTCCTGCTCTCCCCACTATCACTTCTTCTATCATATTTTCCTCACTTTCTCATTCTTTTTCCTTTTTTTTTGCGGTTTCCTCTCTATCTCTTGCTCCCATCCCTTTATCTTTTTTCTTTTTTTTCAGTTTAGGCCTAAAGATTTAGACACCCCCCGACACAGACACACACTCAATTGATCTACAGTATCTATTTCTCCTCTTCTCCAACCAATAGTAGTTTTTCATTGAGAACATTCAGAATTTTTGTATTTTTTATATTAGATTCCTAGATTATTATCTGGACGAATAGAAGGATGACTGAGTGGACAAATGGATGGGTGTTTGAGTTGATGGATGTTCAGATCAGCAGGTGGACAGATCCATCCATTCCATCTCAGAAAAAGCAGTTGTAGCTAGATATTGTGTTATGGAGAGCAGAATGTTTTAAGATGTTAATCAGAGGCTTTGTTAATCAGAATATTGTTCTGTATATTGAGGTATATCCAATAAATATTGGCCATAAGTATACAGAAGTGGTTGCAATTAAATGTGAACATTGACTTATGGAGTACAGTGTCTGTTCTGGTTCCAATAGAATGATAGAATTGCTTATGTAACACACAGTTTGCCTGTGGGCTGTGGCTCGAAATGCCATTGGGCTGCTTGGCAACCTGAGCCTAAAAGAAGAACCTGATCTGGGCTTTCCCCAGGGTTATAAGACCGGGTCAGTCAGGTCTAATGATCAGGTAGACACAAGAATAATGTAAGGGGTGCTGGGGGGAACCTTCAGGTCTGTACTTATTCTAAAGCCTGAAAACAGGAGCACTTCTTTCTATTATATACATTTTTCTAACTCAAATAACCACAAAATCCTGGCACTCATGCAAAATGAAAATTCCTTGATATACCTGTGCAACCATCTCAGCCTCTGATCAAAGCCTTCATAACGTTACATGCCAGAAACTCAGTACCAGTGAGTGAACGTCTGCCTGTGGCAGCTGATTTGTTCGGAAACCCAACAAACACCAACAAATACGCTGATGTACTAGAGCTCAGAAAGCAACGGACATCCAAACATGGAGAGAGAAACCCACAACAGGAAGAGAAGGAGAAGGGAGAGGTCTTGTGTGTGGGTGTGGAAGCATGTGAAAACTTTGTGTTTGCTGTAAACACAGATAACATTAGCATGCACTGAGAGAGAGAGAGAGAGAGAGAGAGAGAGAGAGAGAAAATGTTTATAAGGATAAAGGGAAGAAAAGAGAAAGAAGTCCACACAGCCCAGGAGATGGCAGTAGAGAGGAAGAATGAGAGAGAAAGAGAGAGGGAGAGGTTGCTCAGTTTCTGCCCCGCCTCCCTGTAAAAGGCAGGAACACTCCAAGCCAGGGACAGAAAGACTGAAAGAGAGAGAAGGTGACACAGAGAGAGCGAGAGAGAAAGAAAGAGAGAAAGAGAGAGAGCATCCGGGAGCAGCACAGGAAAGAATGAGGCTATAAGAACAGCCCTACACTCCTTCACTGCCCCCTCTCCATTCATCCATTGCTAGACTTGTTCTTTTCTTTCCTTGTCATTGCTCTCCAGCCTTCAGAGGCTCGTCAGGATTCAGAGGATGCCTGGTGAGTGTCTCGACAAGTAACATTGTAGCGTTGATGTAATTAGAGTAGATATAACTGCTTTGAACTCAGTGTGTGTGTGTGTGTGTGTGTGTGTGTGTGTGTGTGTGTGTATGTGTGTATGTGTGAATGTGTGAACTGAGCAAGGGCATCTGACCATCGGCAAGACTCAGATCATCTGACCAGGAAAATCCTTTGGATATTGTAAGAATCATGTGCGTGTTTGTGTGTGTGTGTGTGTGTGTGTGTATAGGCTTTAAGTCACACCATAGTCTTGGTCAATTGAATCATTTGGCACCTGGTATATATGCATAAATTATACATGAGTTGAATTAAAAAACCTCACAAATTGTTTTCATTATTTTCAAACATATTACACAGTAACAACTCTCCAAGTAAAAATAAAGGAATACAATTGTTAAAGAAAAGAAAGAATCAAAGTCTGGATGCACTGAGGGGTTTTTAAGAGATTAAATGGTTCTAATCACCGTCCTAAAAAGCTGATTGATGTGATCGGGTTTTGGTGTTGATACGTGGGCGTGTGAGTGTGTGTTTGTGTGCGTGTGAAGTTTATTACAAGAATGAACTTTAGACTGGGTGGACGTGTGATAACTGATTGCATATATACCAGTGAGGTGCTTTAATCTGCAAATTACACTCTTGAATGCTCTGGTATATAAAATGAAACACATCCTGAAAGCCTGCCAGTTTAGGGAGGATTTACACAGGACAACTTGACCAGAGAGAACTCAAGATGAGCATAAATCAAACCCCTGACCTTTTGAGTTATTGGCAAGCACTTTGACTTGCTACTTTGTCTGGTGAATGATGCATTCGAGAAAAATAAAGGCATTTACGTTGAATGCCATGTGCAACACACACACACAAAAGAATATATATATATATATATATATATATATATATATATATATATATATATATATATATATATATATAATATATATATATTTTTAAATGTAAAAATTATTATATAAAAAGAAAAATTATTTCAACACACACACACACACACACATATATATATATATATATATATATATATATATATATATATATATATATATATATATATATATATATATTAAAATACATTTTTCTCTTATGTAAAATATATAATAAATAATAAATGAATAGCTCATTTTACAAAATATTTTGCCGCAGTTTTTTTTTTAAACCGTTCAAGTCAACAAGAGATTTACAGAGGCTTATCTTATTTAGTCAGAAGCAGACATAAGGTGTTTTGCAGTGCAATTAAATAACATCGATATCTAGGCTACATATGACAAGGAAGCATGATGCAGTCTGAAATGCAGAATTCAGGAGGTGAATAATAAAAGAAAAAAAAAATTAAAAAAAAATAAGACAACAATGACTAAGCAAAAAAGATCACTGAATTCTTTCTAAACCATAGAAAGAAGAACCATAGAAGACTGTGTGGATCAAAGGGGGGATTTTTGGTACAAATGTACCCTTCGAGAATAAAATAGAAGAAGAGGAAAGAACGAAAGATGCGTTAGAACTCGGCGTGAAGCAAGCTGTCCTAGTGTAGCATGTGGTACTTTCTGACAGACACTAAGAAGTCACACTCTCCACATTATGCATGCAGATGTCACCATACTGCACAAGGGGATCACTATGTATTTGTGTGTGTGGGTGGGTGCGCGTGTGTGTGCGTGTGTTGGTGCGGGGGCATTTGACACTCGGTGGCTTACACCTTGAAACAGGAAATAGAATGTGATAGACGGTAAAAGACTTTGAGACAATGTTTATTGTGAAAAGTGCTATAGAAATAAATAAAAGAAAGAAAGAAAGGAGATATAAAGAGATGGGATAAGAAAAGCGTTTCTTTTGCCTGCTCGAACTGGGTGGTGGGGGGTGGGGGGGCATGTTTTTTTTTGCATGTGTTTAAGTATGGATGCCTTTAGAAACTGACATCTCATTTATGGATGGCTCACCTCCCCCCATCTCTCTCTCTGTCTCTCTCTCCTTCTCTTTTTAGATTTCTCAGTCTTTATAATTGCACTGCCATGGTCAGTCTCTCCCCTGTCTATTGATTTGCAGAGAGCTACTGAGGCGAGCACTTCCCTGTTTCTCTGGAAAATGCTGGTTGTGTGTGTGTGTGTGTGTGTTTGTGTGTGTGTTTGTGTGTATGTGTGTGTTTGTGTGGTCGTTGATCAACTAGTCTAAGAAACCCAGCTTGTTAAAGAGGAACTCATTTAGTTATCTCAGCTTTCCTGTCATATGTTAAGCATGCAACCTGACAGACGGTGTAAGCTTCAAACCAGACATGTAAACAGACAGACAGAAAAAAACAGGACTGAAAAAGAAGCAGACAGACCCAAATAAAGACAGACAGACCACCATATTTTTTTACCCCCAGCCTCCCGATTTAGAAATTGCGCATGACCATGTAGTATGCTACAATTATACCTCGAGATAACTTTGGTGCGTGCATATCAAATTATTTGAAAACGATTAGTCTTGAGAGCCATCGAGTGGATGCAGATAAAACTTGAGGCTTGAGGGTAAACGTGGAGCAGATGAGATAAAGGACGCAAATATGATCTGCTTTCTCTCTATTTAAAATGTCTGGATAGTTAATATTTTGTAGCTTATGTGTTAGTCAGCTGAAAACAAAGCCGAAGCTGGACTCGGCGTTTACCTGGTCAGCAACGGGCAAAACCATGCAGCCCAGATAAAGCAATTACAACTCACTAATGATGCCGTCCCCGACTGTACAACCTGCTCACACACTGTGTGGTTAAATGTTACATTTATATATCTGTTTAAAAAACATCACCTCTGAACATCTGAACACCTCCTTAATGCCCTGGTGCAATCCAAAATCGCTATTTACATGCTAAAAGACTAGCATGTCTGTAACAGGTGTTTACAAGCCTAGCTTAAAGTTTCTGGGGTTTTATTTATTTATTTATTTTTTTCTTGGATTTTAACAGCACAGAAACTTGTCAAAGACTTCCCATAACATTTGTTCTGGTTGATAACTAGCTATCTAGTTAGCTTAGCGAGCTATATGTTGCTAAATATACTGTAGTATAGACCATTTCTACACTTTTACACCAATGTCCCACTACAATCCCATGAAGCTAACCAGCAATGTTTCTGCTAAAACACCGTCATAGATGCACACAGGCACAGCATCAAACTCTTAGTGTACATGATTAAATAGTTAAATCCTCAACAGTTTTCTTAAAAATCAGACAAACACTAGCTGCATTAATTAGCTAGCTGTTTTTGGTTAATTTAACAGTGCTGTACCCTGTGCATAGTGTAATAAATTGCTTAATTGATAAAAAGAAGTGTCTAGAAATGACAAAAGATCAGCAATACTTCTCTATCCTATTGCTTCCTGTCATCCAAAATATCTTGCTAGCTAGTTAGTCGACACTAAAATAGCTTATATGTGTCAGACATGCACGCAGGAACAATTGCATGTGATCGGTGTCTGCTTTTGAGTTCTCCCAGTGGGTTACCTATTAGCAGCCAAAATATGTCGAAATATACCACACATTTATTCACATATATACACGTATATGTAATATGTATTTGACAAATAAACAAACTTAACCTTGACCTAGCTCTAGTAGCTTTCTAGCCAACTTATCATTTAGGTTCTCTTCTGAAACTTATTTCCTTTATTTTGGTGTAGTTCATTATACAGTTGTTCCTCTGAATACGAATGCCCCCGAATACACATAATTCAGAATACGAAGAATACCAATTTACGCAGTAAAGGCGTAAATTCGTAGGGACGATGGTTCTTTCGTACCACGTACAACGACTCTCAACCCTCAGTAAGCGTCAATTCATAGTGAGAGCACTGACTTAGCTCTGTGTTTATCATCATCATTATTGCATACACTATACGGTGTCTAATATGTCATAGTGAGATTCGTCTATTTCAAACAATAATTCTCCCTCCTTCTCCTCTGAACATCATCTCCATCATGCCAGCATTCACTCTTCTCAAAGGTAAAGTACCAGGTAAAGATAATGTTTACATTGTTCCTTATGGGGAAATTCGTATCAGTATACGAATATTTCAGAGTGTGAATTGTGTTTTGAAACGAACTAAATTCGTATTCTGAGGTACCACTGTATATTTCAATTCATTTATTTATTAATTTATTAATTGTTAAATTATTAAATGTAAAAATATCTCTACACCCATTTCCTCAGAAACTGAGCTAAGCTAGTTGGTTCTTCCCTGCAGTTAAACTTGTTCATGTGTGTTAAATTAAGGTTGTGATAAATCCTCTCAAGGTTTCTTCCTTATGCATCTCGGGGAGTTTTTCCTTGCCACAGTCACCACCGGCTCGCTCATCAGGGACAAACTTACACTTATAAAGAACATCTTCATTTTTATCACCACATTATCTGTGTAAAGCTGCTTTGAGACAATGCTAAAAGCGCTATACAAATAAAATTTAATTGTTAAAAGACTTGTTTTGAAATGAAAGAAATGCAAATCTGTTTACTAATGTACTAATTCGCCACAAACCTCTCTCACACATTTTATAGTTGTTGTTCCTTGTTTGTTTTACAAATATACTCACATTTCCTGTGTAATTTTGGGCTAACAATTTTGGCCGATCCTGATTTTTTATTATTACAAAAATGTAACTAATAAAAGTTAGAAAGTCACACTTTAAGTTCGGGTACATTTAGTTTTTGCCATTTTTTCAAATTGAGAGCTAGAAGTGTGTTTTTGTATATGTGTCACTCTCCACATTCTAGCGTCAAGTGCTAACATGAATAAAACATTTACGAAGGCTGGGGTGCCCTCAGGCTTTGGCTTTTGTTAGTGGTGAAAAGCTGTAGGTAAAAAATAAAAAAACATAGTGCACACACGTGTTTGTGTGGACACGTGCAAGCACTTCTGTGGACTTTATAGTCTCCAGATGACTGCGGGTGAAAGCTGGTGGGCAGATTAATGGATGGATGCAGGAAATGATTGTGAGAGGGATGAGGAAATAATAGATGGATGAACCAATTTTCTTATTCGAACTTCCGTTACAATACAGCAATGCAGAATATGCATACATTCCGAAGCTGATTTCATACACCCTTATCTGCAGTTAAGCTCATATGCAACAGCCCATATGATCAAGATACAGATTCTCCAAGAAAGTGCTTCATGGGTTATCTGTATCTTCATCACAAAGGCTGTTTCATATTATGGTAAGTGAAGTAGAGCCTTAGTGCTAAGTGGAGGTATGGAGTTAACATGCTGTGATGTAATGTTCTTTTCAAAACCAAATATAAATGTACTGGGACATAGTAATACTTAATAGATGTTAACATCAGGGACAAGTCATTAGTTAAATTAGCTTAAGCATTTGATAGAGGGAATTGGTAGCTCAGTGGTTACGAATTTGTCCTCAGATCGAGTTAAAAATCCCCTCCTCCATCATCAAACTCCCATTCTTAGGCCCTTGAGCAACCCTTAACCCTTAACCCATCATTGATCATTGCAAGGTGCCTCAGATAAAGATGTCTGCCAAATGCCATACATGTAAACAAAGAGACAACTACTTCATGTACATGTGATGTTCATGTTAAGTGTAAATTTGATATATTTCTCTATAAGAAATATATCAAAGTGTTATTATAAACACTTATAAAGCTACTTCACTAGACAGCTAGTTAGCTAGCTTGATTGTAAATATAGCATTGCAGTCTATTTAGATCTATATAGATCTATTGGAGTATTTTGGTTCTATGGTACTTTCCTTTTTTTAATTCTTCCTAAGATAACTGTGCTTTTGTCGTAGAACTTATAGTAATATACTTTAAGGATTTTCAAAGCATCATTCAAGGCAAACACATAAGAGGCGAATGCTATCATCGTGTCATCATGACAGGACACAGAGGCACACAAAGACACACAAAATGAGATGTTAGTTTAAGCATGTCTCCAAGTCTCCCTCGTTACCTGTCCTTCTTTCTCAGTCTTTCCCCCCGGTTCTTTCTTTCTGGCTGATGTTTGTATCTTGAAGGCATGAGTATACTTGCCTGGAATGTAGGCCATGCATGGGCATATGAGGATGTTTTTTTTTTCTTTTTCTTCTTTGCTCTGTGGAATTGCATTTACTCATTTTCAGTTGTTTTAGAAATAAATCAGGACACAAAGTTGCTTTTCTTTGATATCGATCTTTTTTTGATTTGTTTGATTTTATTTATTTATCTTTTTTAAGATGCATCTCTAAACAAACAACATAAGCTAGCGCTAAATTTAAATCCAACATGCGGGTTCAATGTGATGAAGAAAATGATTCAATCTTACATAAGTAGGAAAACAGGCTGCTTATAAATGCAGGCACCATGCAGATAAAACCTAGCAGACTGTTTTTTTTTAGTCTCTGGTGCGCTAGGTGTATTGCTTTTGTGTGACTAGCATGAGAACAAAGTATATTTAGCAGTCTGTGCTGTTTGAATTGTGGTTGGGTTGCGTGTGTGTGAATGTGTATGTGTATTGTGTGTGTATTTTTTGTGTATGTGTGTGAAACCATTTTCTCTAATTAGCATTTAACTAGCTGCTACGTGAATACTAAGGAATCAACACTATGCTGAAGTGAAGGCCATACTACTGCATGCATACATGTGTGTGTGTGTGTGTGTGTGTGTGTGTGTTAGATTGCTAATGTAGACTGTAGATTGAATATTGATCCCTGTTTTGGCTCATATTAAATATAATCTCTATTTGCCATTTGTGCAATATGGAGCTTTTAGCAGCTTGAACATATGTTATAGCTGTGAACAGTCCATGTGTTAATACATGTGTTAATACAATACCATACATGCACACACACACACACACAGAAAAAGAGAGAGAGAGGGATGGAGAGAGCAAGAGACGATATAGATGAATGAATGATCGGAGAAAAACACAGAAAAATGAATAGACATGAAGGCAGGAGACATATTGTTTTCAAAGACATCTTTGGACCTATAAGATGTTTCCGGAATGAAGAGTACATTTATCTCAGCTGTCTATCTGTTCGTGCGTCCGTCCGTCCATCCATCTGTATATTGTTTATTAATTTTAAGTACTTTAAAAAAAAAATAAGCCGCCCTCTTATGTTGTTTTTAAACCAGCACCTATGACAGCGGTCCCAGATCAGCAAGTGACCTTTATTTTTTATCTGAAGTTCTGTACCATTTTAGGGCTGAAAGAGCAGTGCTAGTTTTAGGTCACGTACTCACAAGGAACTTGTGGGGACGTTTTGTTTGTGCTCAATCCTTTTCCTTAATGAGGTTGAGACACAGTATTAATTACACTGTGTACTTTAATAGTTATGTCAATGGAAGATCCTTACAGGGTTAGTATGACAAAAGTGTAAAGTGTTTGTGTGTGTGTGTGTGTGTGTGTGTGTGTGTGTGTGTGTGTGTGTGTGTGTGTGTGTGTGTGAGACTGTATTGGTCATGGTCAGTTGGGATATTTTTTCCCCTCATGCTTTTTTCTTTACGTTGTTTCTCTGCGAGTCTATGCCATGACGTCATATCCTCTGTTTCTGTCAAAGCAAACAGGGGATACATCTGGCAATGGTTTAGTCAGGAAAAGTTAATAAATTATTTCTGTTCTCTCAATAGATACATATATAAGATCGAGTGTATAAGCATTTAGATTTTTTTTACATTGCTATATTCCAAATAGTTGGTGCTGTTGTTCTTATTCTTGTTAGTATTTACATTTATGCCATTTGGCAGAAGCTTTTTCTAGAGTGACTTGCATTTATCTAATTTATACAACTGAGCAGTTGAGGGGTTAAGGGCCTCACTCAAGGGCCCAGCAGTGGCAGTTTAGTGGTGCTGGGATTTTAAATCACAAGAGTCTGATCTAAAGTCCGACATCTTAACCACTAAAGTACCACCTCCCAGGGGACTACCGTTTGTGGTTTGCAGTGTTATAGTCTAATTGGTCTTGATTGGTCAGAAGGTGTATCACATTCCATGACACAAAATGGGGAAAACATTTTCCTAAGCATGTGCTGTTTTAGGAAAACAATTTACTTCAGGTAGCATTGCTTGGTATTTAGCTGCATCGCATGTGCTTTGTTTTTTGCTTAAATTCAAGCTGTTTTATTTTAAGAATACTTTTGGATGGGAAAAAAATGAAATCTGAATGAGGATCTGGCAAATCTGTTTTACTTACTAGTTACTCATATAGCATTCTCAGATGAAGTCTCTAGTATTAATGCTTTGTAGTTAGAGGTAAAGCTGTAAATGTTTTGTAAATGTGTCTATTGTGATGTAGGAGCTGAAAATGTTTAGATGATAATCATAGCAGACATTCCCATTGAGGAAAACTCAACACCCTGGGTTGTTTGCAATTTTAGACAATCATATTTTTTTATTCATGACACTATGCGCTATTGAAGAAAGTCTGACTTAATCTCTCATACAGAATGAGCAGCTGTTCATTCAAAGTGTGATCACTTCTCCCTGTTTTCCTGAAACTGGGAATCATGTACAAACTCGCCATTAGCGAAACCGTGAGTTATCAGTGAAACTGTTGCACTCAGCCAAACCTATTAACATGAGAATCCCGGTATCCTGCTACCAAGGATAAAGAACCGGATCCTATTGCGTCGTACGTTAAACCTCTTTTCTCTAGAACCCACGCTGTCTCACGAATCGCTCCCATGGCTCCGTGCTTCCTGTAGAACGCACTGCTAGGGTATGAAATAATGCTCATTTTCAACTAGGATATATTTGAAATTCAAAGCAGGATTAGCGGGCTCTTCATTTTTCAGCCCTGTCGGTGACCTGAAATTCATCGTGGAATTATCAAAGATGTGTGGGATGTCGCGAGTTTGACTTTTTATACTTTAGATTATTTGCCTTGCAAGCTGTTTTAATGAATTGAAATTCATTTAAGAGCGTTCAAGTCGACAAAAGCAATCGATATACTGTAATTTCCGGACTATTACGCGCACCCATATATAAGCCGCACCCACTGAATTTGTCTACACTGAAACTAATGAACTTTACACAGGCTTTAACAAAAGACAGTGTCTGTTACATGGTGTAACAGGTGAAATATGTTGTGGCTCCTTTAAGAACAGAGCACCATTTTGGGAATAGCCTGCCACCGCATTTTTTCCGGTATTACGGCATGTGTACAAGGCCGAGGAATATGTCCTTATTATTTTCTGATGCTCATTTCTAAGTTTCTTTGAACACAGAACACAGGTGAGGTGCGTTTTTTCTTTCCGTTTCGGAAATTTCATTGGTCTAATGCTATGTCGCTCGTTTTTTTGGCTTGAAGTTTGTGAAACCGGGAAAAACCCAGGAAATTAGCCGCTTCGTTGTTTAAGCCGTGGGGTTCAAAATGTGGGAAAAAAGTAGCGGCTTATAGTCCGAAAAATATGGTTATATATGGCTTTGAGTAGCCGTGTCTGTTGATCAAACATTTTATATCACAGAAAAAAGTGTATCGATATTATATTGTCTCATACCACTGCGCTGTTGGATTCTCGGTTCTGATTGGTCGATGAATTTTCCATATTTGAATGCACCCTTTAAATTTTGTTTCTATTTAAGGATGTGTTGTTATTTCGACTACAAAATAAAAACGACTAATAAAATGTTATAAAATGTAATAAAATGGCATTGGAAAGCTGTGAAATAAGAAGTTTTTAAAGAAGCAAGAAGACATTTATATATAGCTTTTATAGAGGGAGCCTCCAATGTAAGTGCTTAATACTAACATTAGGTAAAGCAGTAAATGTTTAATTTTCCTCCATAGAATAGTCTGTTTTGATGTAGGATGTAATAACAATTGTCAAAGTTCAACTATGAATATTACAACAGACTTTCCCATGGAGGAAAATTAAACGTTTACTGCTTTACTCAGTGTTAGTGTGAAGCACTAACATTGAAGGCTCCCTCCATGAACGCTATATAAATGCCTTCTTGCTTTTTCAAAACTCTGAATTGTAAAGTACTGGAGACTCCTTTCATGAGCGTACTAAGAATTGTGATTGCTGATCAAAAAATACATATTTTAAATGAAATAGGTAGTCCTGCTGTGAAGTAAGAAGAATAAAACACAAGAAATGTGGCGCACTTTTGTTGGATTTAAGTTTGCAAAGCATTATTCCTTGCTGTAGAGCAGAACACAGGAAATGGCCATTCAATGTTGTTGTTTTTTTGGTCAAGTTTTGTTTGGCTACCCACCCCTTTTTCTGCTAATTACTCCAAGACACTCAAATGCAGATCTTTTCAACATACTGTTTTTCTGACCTTTATTTGAACCTACAATGTGACTTTCAGACAGGACATGAGATTATTTTGCCTCGCTGAATTTATGCTGCTATTCCCTTTTTTTTCTCTGGTCTGTTTAAATCACCCTTCAGTGACCTCTCGGCTCATTACTCTGACCTTGTTGTTTAAGGTCACTGAGCCTCTTTGGACTGATTTACTACCTGCTGTGTAATACTGCACAGTGACCCTGAGTACACACAACCACACACACATTGTATCCTCTGTATGTACACTGAAACCCAGCATACTAAAACGTCAGCGGGAAAAAAAAGCCTTTGCAATGGCATCTGCCTGCTCTTCAATAAAAAAAGCATTGCTTCCAGATGTATTCTCACAATGACTCATCAGCTGGTTTATCCTTTTTTTATCAACCATTTGTGTATTTCATGCCCTGTTGGTTCTGAGAGTCTAGCATGGCTATATTTTACTTGAAGAACAGAGGCTGGTGGTTGTTTTGAAGCTTGTTTTCTTGTGTATTGATTATTTTTTTTTAACAACAAATGCCATAACTACAGGAAAGCTTCGAGCGAAAGCATGTTTTTTTAAATGCCAATTGAGGACTTACCTCAGATCTGGTTGATTAGTCAAGAGTAATGTGGTAAAGCTCAGTGCTGTTTTGGTTTGGGGGTTATGAGGTAATGGAAGATTGTCAGTTAAATAATCAAGTATGCAGTTCGTATTTTGAGTGTTGAAATTTCACTTGCTTCAGACAACAAGGTCTGTATTAATAGTAGAAGCATTTGGTGCAGTACTATAAGATGCAACAACATACAGTCCACATTTTATTACAGCAGTATAATGTATATTTATTAGGGCTGTTTTTCGATTCAAATATTCCCATGAGTGTCATGAGTTAACTCGTGACTATTCTGTAGTATTTTATATTATTCTAAATGTACCTTGAATTTTTGTTAAGTTTTTAATACTTTAATCAACATGGGCATGGACAAATATTGATGCTTTTAGAATTTTTACAAAATATTCTTTAAAGTTATTGTGGTGTTTTGAACTTTTGAACTTGAACTTTTGCTTTGTTTCCACACGGACGGTTTTAATTGCCGGATGTGTTCATCATTGCGGATTTTGGTGCTTGATTTGAGGCGCATCAGTAAAACAAAGTTTTAGTAATGAAAAATTACATTTTTGGTGGTTATTTTCATACCTTTATATCTAAATAAACAATTTTAACAGCCCTTTTATATATATATATATATATATATATATATATATATATATATATATATATATATATATATATATATTTATCGTTTTCTTTTTTATTCCATTAAACGGTACCTATTTGCTGGTTGCCATAGAAACACTCACTTAGTGTTGGGCCAGTTAATGGTTATACCAAAGGGATCAGGGATAACAAAGCATTTCATTTTAGGTAAAAAAACGTTGGAGCAATCATGACAGCATAACCACACACACACACACACACACACACACACACACACACACACACACACATGCACACACACAAACAAGTGCACACACAAACACACAGTGTCACAACTGCCAATATTCTTTTGTTTGCTACCATCATGTGTATGTATATACAGTATGTTAAGCCGGTTGACCTTTTAAGTCTGAATAAAATATGTGTCTACCGGGGGCAGGGAAGAAAGTGGTTGGGAGCCAGGTATTGTGTTTTTGACCTTGTGGAGACATTCAGCTTTTATTTATTTTATTTTAATTAAACCGGTATTTTAATTATTTAGAAAAACGTAAAAAATGCATTTATTCATTTGGTTAATAATTTGTATAATTTTAGAAGGTCCTAGCAAGGATGCTAAGAACAAAAAGGTGTGTGTTTGTGCATGTTCATCCCCCATCACCATCTTGCTTGTGGAGGCTTGTTCGGGTGACCTTCATTTGCCCGTTTGATACTGAGTACCATTTTTCTCTATCTAGTAAAGCCTGTAGAGGTGGAATAGATTAGGAGTGTGTGTCTCTGTGTGTGTGCGTGTGTGTGTGTGTGTGTGTGTGTGTGTGTGTGTGTGTGTGTTTAATAGGGTTTAAGGGGTTTCAGATATGCGCTTTCTTCTTTCATTTATTAGTTTTGCATTTCTTCTCGAAAGTACACAGCTGAGGCTTTTTTGCCAATAACATACACAGTGTTACCGCTACTTTAATAGAACATAAACATATTTCTTCATATTGTACTGAAATGATTTTTCTGCTTTGTTCGGACAAGGCCAGTCTAGCTAAAGGTGATATTTCCTCAAAATGAAGATCCTCATGAATGCAACAGTCTGATCAAGCTGCTGTTTAGGTACCACAGTGAAACAATCCATTTCGCTTCTAAACACCTGTTAAATCAACCAGATGTCAGTCAAATGCAACTGTTTTGTGGTGATATTTACGCACTAAAACATTCATACAACATTTTTATTTGCCATCATTTCATTTTCAGCACACAACCTGCTTTTGTAGTCTATAAATATAAATATAAAAAAGGAAAAACTTGATAAATTATTCTCACTCTTGTTTTTTACGTTCTTATTATGTAATGGTTCAAGCAGATATTTGCAGTGTATTTACTTTTTAATAAGCTGTTATTATGCTGTAATAGGCTGTAATTATGCCATTATTCTGGCACCACAAAATGACCAGAGATAACTGTGAGATACCAGAGACACACACACACACACACACACACACACACACACACACACACACATGGTCAGACCAAAACAGGAAGTATATCAGGGACAGTAAAGATGTAAAGTCTGGAAATTTGATTGTGATTTCTTCAAGTTAACAATTTATCTCTAGTTTCTCTGTTTCTCCATAATATTCATAATTATGTTTATGTATTTAACTAATAATATTTTTATTATTTTCTACTCACCAGCTTAATTCTGTTGTCAAAACACTATAGAATATGATATTTAATAGCTATGTTGCTGTATAGTTATACATTTTTTTACAGCTACATTTGCGCATTGATTACATACATTTTTCTTTTCTATTTCTCTTCTAGGCAAAACATTTATTTTAATGCAGCCTGATTACAGTCTTGGAGTTTTGCTGCATGCTGTCATTTAAATATATTGGTTATTTTTTTGTGTTTTTTACTGCAGGAATATAATAACAGCTTTCAAAACGTGAAGCACACACTTTAAGGAACAGGTGTGTGTGTGTGTGTGTGTGTGCGCGTGTGTGAGTGTGTGTGTGTGTGTGTGTGTGTGTGTGTGTGTGTGTTTGCCAAAGCACAATGAAAGAAGTACAGCATGAACCTGCCTTGATGCACCATCTGAAATATTTACCAGAGTGAAACAGAAACTGGAGCACACAGTAAGATAGTGAGGAGGGATAGAAGGAATAAAGAAGGAATGGACAGGAACTTGGTTTGAAATTCTGTTTATTTTGGTCAACATGCATAAATAGAGAACAACTTAAAAAAAAAAGGTCATGAGCAAATATGATGTGATTTATATTGTAACTTAATAGAATGAAATGTATTATGCAAACATACATTATATGGACAAAAGCATTGGAAATAAATAGGTTCTTCTCTGAAACTCTTATCACAAAGTTAAAGGCAATTGTGTAGAATGTCTTTGGATGTGGCAGCATGAAATTTTCCCTAAACATGTTCCAGCATGAGGATGCCCCTGTGCACAATGCCAGATCTAGGAAGATATGGTTTACATCGTTTGGAGTAAACGGTCTTGGCTGGCATGCTATAAAGCACTGACCTCAACCCTAATGAACACCTTTGGGATGAATTAGAATGCTGACGCCACCCCAGGCCTCCTCACATCACCTGACTTTACTAACACCCTAAAACTCACACCATAGGCACACACCAAAAAACATCATCTCAGGAGAGTGGAAGTTATTATATCAACAAATCGGGACTAAATATGGAATGAAAGCACATTTCAATCTTGTGGTCAGATGTCTACAAACCTTTGACCATATAGTAAAGGTTACATTTCATTGATGCTCGCATTTGCAACAGCCATTTTACTCTCATTTACTCACAGATGTCTAATGATGAAAAGCATTCATGTTGAGTCTAAATCATAATGCGCATTCTTGATTTACCACATCAGAGAAGCAAATGCTTAAGAGCAACAGCTATTTGCAAGCGCTAATATATCCTTTTTAGAATTATAGATCCTTCAGTTTCTCATGTGGCTAATTAAAAAAAATGCTTCTCAGGTGACTGTGGTGTGAACCAGAAACAAATCATAGTCCAGAATAGCATGAGCACTGAACAAAGGCGTTGTAAACCAGACAGATCTACACTGAGCTATACAATGATATGCAGTGATGTAGAGTCCCAATCATAATGTGTATTGCTCAGTGTTAGCAAGGGCTGGGGTTCCTTGGGGACCGTGCTTGTAGGCTGTTCTGAATTTGGGTTCTTTCACTGACATGACAAATTCCCTCTCTCAATGTACCAAACTATAGATTATTAGTCACACTTAATGCACATACAGTTTACCCTTTTATATAAATCTGTTAATTTGGTATAGAACAAGATCTTATTTTTATTCTTACACAATCTGGCAACCCTGTCTTTAAATGCCCCATGCACCACTTATTTTCTTGAGTATGGGGATGTGCATGTCCTGTCCCAAATGGTCACTATAGCACTTACTTAACCCATTTTGGAGAAAAATAAAACAACAAAAATGATAATTCAGCAGATATCTGTCAACATTTTTTTAATTTACTATTATTTATTAAATAGTTCCACAGAATTTAAACTGTATCAACATTTGTTGCATGGCTGATGTATATTCATTGTAGCTGTCACCGGATCTCATCAACATGGTCTGCTTTAAGAACGATGCATCGCATCAATCACACTGTGAGTGTTTGTTTAGATTGTATAGAATCAAGCGCAGAGGGATGTAATCAAAGCTTGCTTTCTGTGTTGGGTTGCACTGGTTAACAATTTTATCAGATTTCTCGGGGAACTGATCCAATTCAGAACCTCCAAATCTAGTTTGGGGCCTTTCGACGAAAGTTGCACATTGTCCCATTTTGCGTCTCTTCTCCACTCGCCTTGCAGTGTTCCTTCTGTTGTACATTTAGTGACCAGTAAAAGCATAAATATGACAACTTGGATAACTGTGGGCTCTGTATTACTTTCCTTCAGAAGCCACACAAAGATATGATGCTCTATTAGACTTTTAGTGCTTAGACATAGGATGCTTGTATGTGTAGTGTTTATTTTGGTAAATCTGAGGATTTTTATCAGTATTGTAGGTCAGTGAGCAGGCAGGGATCATTAAACAAAATATATCCACCAAATTTTTTTTAAAAATCCTTACATACAAAAGTCAACAACTGGAAACATGGGTCAGGTTTTGTGCCAGGTACATTCAATCAGGTAACATATGAATATTTTTTACCACAGAAACTATGTAAAAGGCGTATTTTTGTCAGCATTTGTCATATACAATCAGTACTGTATTGTGAGGGTGGTAGCTTAGCGGCTAAGGCATTGGCCTTCAAATTCCAGCCACACTCAGCTGCCGTTCCTGGGCACTTAAGCAAGGTCCTTAACTACGTATTTGCTCAGTTGTATGAATGCGATAAATGTCGCTCTGGATAAAGGCATCTGTCAGCCTTTATTTGTCACATGTACATTACAGCACAGTAAAATTCTTTTCTTCAGATATCCCAGGAAGTTTTAGGAAACGGGGGTCATAGCACAGTGTTAGCTATAAAACACCACCCTTAGAGCACATAGGGTTAAGGGCCTTGCTCAGGGGCCCAAGAGAGGCAGCTGGGTGATACCGGGGTTTAAAACCCCGGCCTTCCAATCATAATGTATTAATAAATGTTGTAAAAAATGAGTTATGTCCATCAAATTTTTCCACAACTCCAACTATTCACTTTAGTGCGAAAAGAGTGTGTATATTAGTTTGTCCTGTTGTTTCCATGGCTCTTGATCTCTTACTGAATTGACTCTGGAGAACAGCAAATCTCTCAATAAACCTTTCAAATAACTTCCTTTATCTTCTCCGTTTCTCATAACAGACATACGATGCCCACTTCTTCTCGAAGGTTTTGTTGATAAGGTGTTACCAGTGGCCTGAGGGGGCCGAATGATATAAATCCCACCGCTTTGTGCTTTGATTGATTTTGGTACCTCGGTTACTTACTCACTCGGGAGACGAAAATAAAACTTCTCCCGTGTAGCGCGGAAACTTTCATATCCTGCCTGTCATACAGACGCGCCGTGATTGATGGCAGTTCGGATGGAGCCTTCGCCCGCTTTTTCTCTCTCCTCTCTCGCATGGAATATCTGTCGGCTCCCGATGAGCGCTCCCTGTCGTCTTCCTAACCGTGCAATCCAGGTTGGGAAAATTGATGTCGGAAAACAGATTCCTTTAGGAACTCGAGGAAAGCTCGATCCCCAGGAACTGGGAAGAAACTGAGATCAAGGGTCTACGCAGCACAGTTCTTTTAGTCTTCTGACTGGTTTCATGGCAGCCAAACGAAAACAAGAAAACACACACACACACACACACACACACACACACACACACACACACACACACACACACACAAATACGATTAGTTTGTATACATCAGGGATCAGTGGTTGAATGATGGGCCTTGCCTCAGGGGCACCATTTGAGATATGAGAAATAAGGAAGCAGGAAAAAATGTAGATTTAATAAGAAGAATAGGAAATCGGATGTACACAGAAATAGATGTATATCATTATGACTTTTTTCCACTAGAAAAGCTGTGGCTCCGTATTATGGCTAATGACCCAAAGTTCTCTCATTGTTTCGTTATGCTTTCAGCGTAAAATGTAGAGCAGAGTTTGTTCCCCATCCCCCTCCAGTGTATTTTCTTCACACCAATCTACATTACTGAGTTACAATAAACTTATGTCCAGGATTCTCTTTCTGAACTATACATGCAAATATGTATCGCGTATAACTTTAGTAACTTTCACTTGAATAAAAGTACAAAAGGCTTCAAATGCACCTAAGTATCCAAAGCACTATGATTTATTAAGGCTGTGTAATCTTCCTATTATAATTTTTGTCACAAGATTTTTTGCTTAATCAACTCAGTTTATGTGAAAAGACTCCAATGTTACTCGTAGCACAAGTCTATTAATAGAATGTGATTAATGAGTCAAACACCGATATCCATTTAAATTATCATGAGCCCAAAACCTCTTTTTAACTATTTTAAAAAGTCGAGCAAATAAGAACAGAGGTGTTGCGGCAAGTTCGAGTCAGGAGTTTCTTCCATCATTTATTCCTTTTAAAATGGAGCGTTCGACCCTGATTGGTTTATTGCTGCATCGAATGATAAATAAAAAGGAACAACTGATTTGGGAAAAAATACAATTGAGTAAAAAGATATTTGACTTTGAAATGTAATAATGTTAAAGTAAAAGTCTCCTAAAATAGAAATACTTAAGTAAAGTACAGATTTATTTCCATACTGCCCACCACTGGTTAACAGTATTATTTATTTATTTGTTTGTTTATTTATTTATTCAAGTGAGATAGTACGGGATGGTATGTATCCAGCCATGAAAGCTTTTTCTTCTCTCCAAGTCAAAAAGTCAAGAAACTTTTTTGTCATTTCAACCACATATAGCTGATGCAGTACACAGTGAAATGAAACAACGTTCCTCCTGAACCCTGGTGCTACATAAACCAACAATCACAGAGAAACAGAAAACACAGGGCTAAGGACTAACACAGGGCTGAGGACTAGGGCTAAGGTCCACTTTGTCGCTTTTAAGTAAAAATGGTCAGCTGTAGTGTAGCACAGATGAAACCTCACACTTGTACAAGAGATCCGAATCTCACATCTGGTCAAACGATGCCCCGTAATGGTACAGAAATACCCATAATTCATTGTGTGTGAAATTTAACCGATCTGAACAGTGAATAGGTCACGGTATTGGGCACATTTCGCATCAGATAAATTGCAGGCGTCAAATTTTGCGTTATTTAACACAATGTCACGCTAATTACACCACATTATATACGCTGTTAATTTGACTGGACAGTGTGCTGCTTATATTTCCCCCTTTTATATACTCATTCTGTCTAACTTACATTATTCTGTACTATGCTTTGATATTGAAGTGCCTGTTGGTGCATTTCTGTACTTAGATTATGTGTTCATTTGCTATCGAGAGGAAACGTGAATTAGCTTGCGAATTATTTGAATTTTAGAATTGTTTTATATTTACTGTATATACTGGAGATCTCTTTTGGTTGAAGATTACCCGTTCGAATTTAGCACCGTTGTTCATCAAGAGCCATCCCAGCTCTGCCGTCTCGCCTGAGAGTTATGTGCGGCAGGAATCATAAATAGTTAATTATATCTGAAAAGGTAATCTGAGCTCTGCTGGAGATAATGAATCAAATATGATTTTTTTTTTCATGACTTTTAATGCTGTAAGGTAACCATGCACAGACATGTTGCATCATTTTTCCTTTCAGATATATCACATTGCAAAAAAATTGAGACACCTGACCTTTCCAGCCATATGTTTTTATCCCCAAACTGTTACCTTCAAAGTTCAAGACACACAATTGTTTTCGGATGTGGTGCCCCCGTGCACAAAGCCAAATTCATGAAGATATGGTTTACATAAGTTGGAGTGGGAGATCATTTGATATTAAACACTTTTGGTATGAATCAGAACACTGACTGAACCCCAGGCCTCCTGAGATTAGGATCTCATGGATCTTCTTGTTTTTGTGACATTTATGTGTGCTTTTGTAGATTTTTGTGTTTGTGATCACTCATGGGTTACTCTTTCTTTCTGCTTTTCTCTATCGAACACTCAGATCTAATCTGATGCTGAGACTGAAAGAATCACGCTCTCACGAGTCATTGCTCAGTCCCAGTAGTGCAGTGGAAACTTTGGACCTCAGCATGGAGGAGGAGGTCCTCATAAAACCCGTACACAGCTCCATCCTGGGTCAGGATTTCTGCTTTGAGGTAAGCAAAATCCACACACATAGACCTACATTCGCACACATTTTCACTTGCACAATCTTGTGTAATTGATATAATTGAGCTTCAGATTCTGTAATTTCCCTGTTGCTGCAACAGTTACAACAGTGCTGCTAGAAGACAAATTTGTATTGTGCTCATATATAAATGCACTGCGATGAAGTAGGTTAAAATAGATCCATTTTCACTCAAAAATTGTAAATCTTCTGGAGATTTCCCTGAACCACTGAAAGATCCAATAACATCACATCCAGCTACATAAATGCAAGCTGGTATGGAGATGATTGTATGTTTAAAACTTTATATATGATTGATTCACCTTTTTTGTATGTCAAGATCTTTTATGCAATGTTTCATGCAATGCGTGAATTTGTACATTCTGTATAATCTAGTGATCCATGAACTATAAAAACGAATCGTTTTACAAATGTTTACATGGTAATAATAGTGTTTAACTCGCAGACCTACTGTACATACGACAATACAGTATAAAGGTTTGTATTGTGTAACAATTTATTGTGATATTTTTTATATTCCTAATACTATGCTAATGAAAATATATTGATGATAACATCCAAACAGACAAACACATAAATGAATATGCAAATTTATGTATAATTAAAAGAGTCTGGGCTAATAAAGAAATCATTTAGAAACAAAAATAAAAAATTTTAAGTTTTAAGACTGGTATGAAGCTAGGGTTCCCTGGTGGTCTAGTGGTTAGGATGCGGCGCTCTCACCGCTGCGGCCCGGGTTCGATCCTGGTCAGGGAACCCACCCTAGCAATTAGGGTTGCACAAGCCAGTGCACTCTTAGTGCCGGTCCCAAGCGGGGATAAATGGGGAGGGTTGTGTTAGGAAGGGCATCCAGCGTAAAAACGTGCCAAATCAAACATGCGGATGATTCGCTGTGGCGACCCCTAAAGGGAGAAGCCGAAAGAAAGTTTTAAGACTGGTATAAAGCTGATTATATAGTTCCAACTTTATATCTGAGGGTCTTGATTCACCTTTTACTATGTTCAAATCATGCAGAGTTCCTTTATTTAAATCCTGTATATATAGAGTGATCCATATATTAATATAGTGATTATAGCATCCGAACAGGCAAACAAATACATTTGCAAATGAACATAAAATCAGAAGTTTGGGCTAATTAGCATATCAATTAGAAAGTGGAAAAATAAACCTGCTTAGATACGTACTCATGTGACATTTCTCTTAGGTGAGCACCTCGACAGGAAGCAAATGTTTCTCATGTCGCTCGGCTGCAGAGAGGGACAAATGGATGGAGAACCTCAGAAGAGCTGTTCACCCAAACAAGGTAAAGAAGATGTATTGTAACTCACAAGACGTCTCACACTTATACAGAGTATTGAAATGCTCATCACTTTATTTAACAATCCAGATACTATAAAACACATTCATTATAAAGAACACTAGAAAATGCTTATCATTTGTTCCACACACACTTTTTTATTATTAATGCATCCATACGTAATGTATTCTTTTTGCAAATTCTTGTTTACTAGTGTTAGCTGAGTGATTTTTTGAAGCTCTGTTCTAATATAAAACTTTAATACACCTGGATACAGATTTTATTCTCTTTTTTTTTTAAAGATCATGACCGATTAAAAGGTATGAACCTACTTGTGAAACAATTAGTCTATGGTGTAATGATGGTTGTTATGTAAGACCTAAAACCCAGATTGCAAAATCAGCCCCACCCTGTACATGCATTTTTTTGTTGTTGCCGGCAGGTATTTTTTTCCCCCCTACAAGTAGAAACAAATATAGAAAGTCATTTTTTGCGATAACTACATCATTCAAGATTCGACTTCAAAGTCTCAGCCCACCCAGAGGTTTAGCATTTTATTGTAACGCTGAATTCATCTCAAGCCTTTCATGTGGTAAAATGATGGTTAAATATTAATCCGCTGATTTGCCAGGAAATGTACCAGTGGCACAATAAATGGTCCTGTCATGAGGTCTGCATATTCTCGGAAGACTTACTTTTCTCAAGCAGCCTTCTTCATCAAGGGAATGACTTTAACTACTAAATGAGGTCATTGCGTATTTATGCTTCCTTGCCTTTCCCCTTTACAGCAGGGGCATGAAGTGATCTAAAACAGAAAGCATCTAATTGCCAGGCAGCAATGAAACAGAGGCCATTTAAACTATTCTGCATAGGTAGTTGTTTTATGTATATGTCATAGTTATACACCCAAAAACGAAGATTCTTTATTTTTAGTTTACAGGTTTTTTAATTTGAAAATATATAGCATTTTTTCTAAAAAAAAATGTAAGGGTAACTCTAACAGGGACAAGGGGCCAAAAAGAGCCATTTTGGAGCCATTTTCAGTCCAAAAAACAGCAAAAAAATTTAAATTTTACTTGAATTCTGTAAGAAATGATAACATTGTAGCAAGAATTCATCATTAAAACCACATTTATAAATAGGATTTGACACTTCTGGGTTAATGCATTTAAGACTGATACAGGCACCTTATCTTAAACTGAAATACTGCTTTTCAGTGCCAATTCTTTCTGATTTACATTCTCGCCTCTCTCTCTCTCTTTCTCTCTCTCTCTCTCTCTCTGTCTTTCTTTCTCTCCACCCAAAACCCGGACTTAACAGCACGCATCTTTTTCAGCCTTTTAAAATGTTCACAAGAGTATTTTACGTCTTTGTGGTCTTTCTGTAATTTAATTTTTTTTTTTTTTTGCAGATTTGCATCATTTTAGTTTAATGAGAAAAATGTGCTGTGATGAAGCCAGAGAAAGTTCACATTCAGTGATTCTATCTTATGAATTTAGTTTTGAATTTAAATGCATGTGCTCGTTTTTCATCTCAGTAAATGTATTATCATAATACCAGTAAAAAATGTATTTAACAAAAAACAAATACCAAGATTTCAGATTCGTGACTCTTTTGAAAATTCCCATTTAATTTGAATTTAATTCGACATTGTAAACAAATCTTATGAGCCGAAATGCTGCCAAGCTGTATTTGCCATATAGTGCAGATCATAAATCAATGGTCCTCTGTTTACAATCTGTCTCTGCTCTTGTCTCCAGGACAACAGTCGTCGGGTAGAAAACTCCCTTCGGCTGTGGGTGATCGAAGCCAAAGATCTTCCTGCCAAGAAGAAGTACTTCTGCGAGCTGTGTTTGGATGATGCCCTTTATGCCCGCACGTCCTGCAAGTTGAAAGCAGACAATATTTTCTGGGGAGAGCACTTTGAGTTCACCAATCTGCCTCCTGTCCAAAACATCACTGTCCACCTCTATAGGGATTCCGACAAAAAGAAGAAAAAAGACAAGAACAACTATGTAGGGCTTGTGAACATCCCAGTAGAAAGTGTGACCAGTAGGCAACTTGTCGAGAAGTGGCACCCAGTTAGCACACCAAACCCAGGGAAGGGGAAGACTGCGGGACCTATGATCCGGATAAAGGCCCGATACCAAAGTATGAATATCCTACCGATGGAGATGTATAAGGAATTTGCTGAATACACTACCAACAACTACATGCTGCTGTGCTCTGTGCTGGAACCAGTTATCAGTGTCAAGAACAAGGAAGAGATGGCGTGCGCCCTGGTACACATCCTGCAAAGCACTGGGAAAGCCAAGGTAAAAGAAACTGCTATGTGATTTTGCTTCTGAGCCTCAGAAATTTGGTAAACCAACAGTAGGATAACATCAAATCATCAGAGTATGTTTGTATACGTTTTATAGTACTGTAAGTGCTCTTGATCTTCCATGAGTGCTCTCAATCAACCCCCTGCCCAGGGGTATTTTTGCCCTGCTCCAGTGTTCTTAGGATGGACTCCAGGTCCACCAAAACCCCAAGCAAGATGCATTGAAAATATTGTACTGAGAATATTACAAACCTGCTGTCCAGAGTGTATTCTATCATTGTGTTGGAGCCTTTACTATTTTGTTTGCTTAACCTTGTTGCTCTTAGATTATTGGTCCATTGCATGTCTACTTCCTGGTCGGCTCTAGCTCTATCTGTATCAGACATCAGACATGCCATAAGGTATGGAGACCCTGAGGCAGACCCAGGACCAGCTGGTGAGATTATATCTCACAGTTGGCTTGAAAACATCTGGGGATCCCCCAGAATCTGGAATCTGTGGCTTGGGATAAAGAAGTCTGGGCTGACATTCTCAGCATGTTGTCATTGCAAACCCTCACCAGCAAAAGCAGAAGGAATGGAGATGAATGAATGATCAGTATTGGAGAGCCACATACATCTATTTTTTGTTTGTATTGGCTTGTCAAAATCACTTTTCCTCCTGGGAAGTATTGCCTAAGAATCTCTACAGAGCTACCACTTCTCCGCACCCTCCATGGGCAAAATAACTGATTCTTCTTATTTTGGCCTAGAGAAGATAGTGACCATGTCAGCAGCTGTCATCGCTGTCGGGCTGCCTGAGCTATGTCTGGTCTGACTGGCGCAGTTTCAGGGACTGCAGTAACATCGCGCATTTGTGATGACTCATGGGATGAAGTAAACACACAGGGAAAAATAGCCATACATGGTGGACGAGATGTCTCTGGTTTACATATGGCATTTTCCAGAGAGCGTGTTTAGACTATATTAACGTCTCCCTCATTCCCCTTTTGTACAAAGAACAGGACAAAGCAAGGGCATGCTGCTGACAGCGTAGTCCAGAGCTCGTCATAGATCTGCAGTGACACTTTCGAACAGCCTCCCTGGAGCTACTCTGACTGGCTGGGGAAGATCAGCTAAATTAACCATGAAACAGGTTTTTACTGTGGGAGGATTGACAGCCTGGTGGCTATATTTGTCCCTGTAATCAATTGGCATCAAAATTAATTGATAAACATTGAAGGTGCCAAACTATAAAAAAACCTAGTTCTTCCCAGCATCCCTTTCTGCCTGCAAAGATCGTTCTTAAATGGTAGAACAATCATCAAATTATGTGCAATTTGGACAATTTAAGATTGCCTTTACATTACTGTACATGAGGGAAACTAGGCCACTTTCGATTAGCTAGCATTTAAAAACGACTAGCTAATAACAGCAATGATGTCCTGCTCTTTAAGCATGACTTACATTTGCACATCAGCACATCTGTTAATCTGTCATAAGAAAAGCCCTGAGGGTGAAAAAAAGCACGCTCACTATCCAATGCAATTCAAATGGAGATATTAATATACTGTATATCAGTAAACATTATCATCAGAAACAACTGGAAATGAAAATATTTTTTTATCATAGTATGGATCATTGCCGCAGAGATGGTGCAGGCTGTGCTGCGGAAATTGTACTACCTTGCCATTCGGTGGTGTCAAAACGTCATTAGGCATGGTCAGTGGGCCAGGAACAGCCGCTCTGCCTCATTATCCTCCAAGTGCTGATTTTGAGATTAGTTTTCCGCCTCAGCTTTATTATAAGCATGCCATTAGCTCACCACTTTTCTGGTTACTTGCACTTTACCCTTTCTATTACAACAACGATGACTTCCAGGGCTTGAATCTATTGGGCTTGAATCTATATCTATAAAGGGGGTGGGGGTTTGGGGGGGCAATTCACAGAGGCCACTCAAATCTTCTCTGTCCCAGGCCAGCAGTCAATTCTCGATCCTCAGGGACAAGGCTAATCCTGTTAGCCTGTGGTTGTTAATTACCGTGACTTAATTACCCTGTGTTTTAAAGCAGCCCAGAGGGATATGGACCGTAAAAAACCTGGAACGTACACATCGCCTTCCGAGCGTTCCAAGGTCGTAAGTTATGAGGACAGCTGTTAAAACCTGACTCTTGTGCACTTTAGCATCTGTTCACTCTCGGACTCGTAGCCATGTGCGAAACGAATTGGACACATTATTTATGCTGAATAGAAGCATTTTGTTGTGAAACTAAAGCATTTTTTTTTATTGCTGTAGTCAAACAAAGTACTTGGCAAAAAAAGATTCTGCATCCTCTTAGGACACAGTTGCCTTATATTGTAGCTTGGAAAGCCTTTTCAGTGCACTAGATTTTGCAGCTAGTTTCCCTTTGAAGTGAATTAGCTTTGAATGACTAGAGCTAATTAGCGAGTGTGTAACACTGTCTCGCTAATTACTATCAGATATGCTTTTCTGTTCGGTGTAAGAATCTTTCTCATTCCGTAGACACATCTTGATCTACCCTCAACAAATAAGCATGTGGGGGATATTTAGCATTTGTTTTTGCTAACTCTAGCAGCATTGCTTGCAGGCTTTTAATGGTGGTCAATATAAAAAAAAAACACCACAATCTCAGTCCAAATGAGGTCAGGATGTAGATAAAGATGTCTAACTGATAAAGCCTGCCTTGTTGTGCCCTTTTTGGATGTTGTGGAGCTTTTATCCCCCTCGAGGCAGTTGAACTTAGCTGAACCGAATTAACGCCGGCTTGCTGTGTCTCAATTGGGACAATTATTTTAAGAATTGTGACATTTCAGACCCTCTTGCTCTCATAACTGGAAAATCGGTAGAATGTTAAATGGTAGGTTTGTAGCTATGTAGGATTTTTTTTGTAGTGGAGAATAATAGTTGTTTATTTCATATATACTGTAAATATATATATAATATATTAATGTATTGAATTATTTATTTATGGTCAGATATTGATATTCACATTAACACTTCCTACAGAAAAAAGCTTTCTTTATACATGCGGCCGTTCAAGCATTTAAAAACGCTTGAAATAATTATAACGTGTAATTTGGCTTTGATGCTAATAATAGTTAATGAAACGTTTTCACATCAAATGAAACGAGTGTTTTCCTGTTATTAACTCCCCAACTACAATCGTTATTTTCTTTGTGGACATTTGTTCTCCACTCCCATCTGCCACCCTGATTCTTCCCATCCCCTCCCCTCTACCGCCTAATTTTTCTGCTCCTTCCTTGTTTAGATTTTCTTACTTTCGTTTTTTTTCCACTTCTATCATCACTTCCATGCATTTTTCTTTCTTTGCCAGTCACTCTCTCTATCTCTTTCTCTCGCTCTCTTTCTCATTGCTTTCTCATGCTTGGCTGGGCTTTAAGGCAGTTGAAAGGATGTCATTTCTGGTTTGGAGCAGCACATCACACTGGCAGATATTACACAAGCCTGACACATGTGCACATCCAAGCATATAAACAATTTTTACAATGACTCAGACTGTACTTGGGTGTTTCGGGAGTCATGTTCCAAATTGTACTTTTGTGCACTTTGGGGCTGCACCCTAAGGACAATTTCAGCACACTGTAATTACGGCTATGGATTTTGGAACAGTTCTGACATTTAAAGAAAGCGTTTATACAATGCAGATCTAAAATGATTAACTATGCATTACTTACGATATTGAGATTGAATGATTCCATGATGGATGATTTGTGAGTTATAGAAATGTAATGTTTATGAATGTTGAGGCAATTTTCTGTCGATTTCTCCAATCTGACTGGTCTGAAAGTGCTGATTTGTTTGCTTAGATCTTTTGAACATTTAATACTCTGCAATCAGGGTTCGTTTCACTAGCAATGGATAATTCACAGCTGGATATCGCACGTAATCTTCGCGTAATAATAAACAGATGCGAATTAGCAAAGAGAAACGTATAATGTTTAGCTTTTCTGATAGAAGTCTCCAGTGTCAGCTTTTTGTTAGAGTAGGTAGTCCATTTTTTCAGATATAAGAAAGTCTAATAGTGGAAAAAATTTTCATCAGCAAGCTACGTTTGTCACCTGGCTGTTTGTAGCTATTGTAACATAAATGATAACTGGAATAAACTGGTTTCATGGCCGTTCCACCACTGTGCGTTCGAAGGCAAATTGCTGTGGTATAAGAGGAATAAAACATGGTGTGATGTGTGGTGGACAGAGTAAAATTGCTTTGTATGTTGCCATGACAACCCGTCAAGTTTTATTCTGCACTAAAACAAGGTCTGGTTCTTATATCTTATATTTTTGTGTATCTTGAGCTACAAAATGGCAAGTATGTGAGTGCAGGTTTGTTTCCATGTGGTGGAAGGAGCCACTTCTTCAAATTTGAGTATTGCTCTACTGGCTTTAAAAGTTTATTTTAGATGCCTACAAGGATTCTGGACAATATCAATACACCATAAGCAACATTAATACAAACACCAGGTAATACAGCGATGCAAGCAAAAGTTGATTTATATACTGTACCACTTTTTAAAATGAGCCATTAACAAAGTGCTTTGCAATAAAAAGTACTTATTAAAACTAAATTCCCAACCAAGTATCCGTCAAAAAACACAAAAGCAAACAACTGAAACTTATCATCCTTTAGAAAATTAAAAGTCAAATAAAAAGAGTTTTTAACAAATATAGAGTAGCCAGATTTGAGGCAGGTCTTATATTAAAAGGCGAATAGCAGCAACAGCAAAATCTCGATCACCTCTGTTCGTGTACTTTACATCGTTGCAGTACTTAAATGATATCTTCTTCTTCTTCTTCTTCTTCTTTCGGCTTCTCCCATTAGGGGTCACCACAGCGGATCATCCGTCTCCATACCCCCTGTCCTCTACATCTGCCTCTTTCACACCAACTACCTGCATGTCTTCCCACACTACATCCATAAACCTCCTCCTTGGTCTTTCTTGTTTCCTCCTTCCTGGTGGCTCCATCCTCTGCACATGTCCAAACCATCTCAATCTCGCCTCCCTCACCTTGTCTCCAAAAGGTCCTACATGTGCTGTCCCTCTAATAAACTCGTTTCTAATCCTGTCCATTATCGTTAGTCCCAACGAAAACCTCAACATCTTCAGCTCTGCTACCTCCAGCTCCACCTCCTGTCTTTTACTCAATGCCACTGTCTCTAAACCATACAACATCTCAGGTCTCACCACAGTCCTATAAACTTTCACTTTCACTCTCGCAGATACTCTTCTATCACAAGTACTAAAATGACATGCAGTGTGTTAATGCTGGAATTTAGTATAGCAGGAAACGATATTTTACCATGTTCTCACGACACACCCGTGTGAAAACTCTAGAAAAGATTACAGAATATAAACATGCAGTTATATTGTGGTATGTTAGACGGATGTGATATCCGTATTGAGAAAGGTCAATGTTGAGCTATGGATTAACAGTGGTAGTGTTTCGCAGTTTTGTACACACACACACACACACACACACACACACACACACACACACACACACAAGTATACAGCCTCTCTTGAGCTCTGACCCACAAGCCCTGCTGTCAACTCCGAGACTTTGAGACGTGCAGTGCTGAAGGGAGTGAAAAGAACATCTCCCATCTGTCTGAGAGAGGGAAAAAAAGGGAAGGTGAGAAAGTGAGGGTAGCTCTCTTCGCTTGTCCTAACGTAACCTTTGCATGGCGTTTAGCACACTGATGTTATTGCACATCTGTAGCAGGAATATTGAAAACGGTTCGCTAGAGTGAAGCTTAGCATCATGTACTGTAGGGCTGAAACGATTCCTTGAGTAATTTGAATACAAAAAAAGGCAAATAATTTGCTTCGATGCTTCGTTTAGTCTATTTTACTACACACAGAGCACTGTGTTTCCACACGGACCATTATTACTAACGCACCACCTGCTAAATTTGGATCGCTCTGGGGTCTCATTTACAACGGTGGCTACATTCGCTACTTTCCACGCATCGCTGTCGCCGATTCCCCTTCTCGCTATCCATCCATCTATCCATCTATCTATCTATCTATCTATCTATCTATCTATCTATCTATCTATCTATCTATCTATCTATCTATCTATCTGCAGTGCATTTACCTTTTGTAGATTTTTTTTTATATTTTTAAATTATTTATTTATATATTTTTATTAGCATTTTTTATGTAATATGGCAATTAAATGCACTAAATGGGTTTAGTTTTCACAGATTGCAATTTCAGCAATTAAAATGTAATTTATTCTAAAAAAGAAAAAAAATTACTTGTTTATTTTAAGAGACCCGTTTTAGTTTCTCTTGTATATTCAGTATCGCTGTTTAATGAAGAAAAAGTACTTCTAATCCGATTACTCGATTGATCGATGAACTAAACAGTAGATACTAAAATAATCGATAGCTCCAGCCCAAGGGTCATTTCAGGTGCGTTACAGATGTGAAGTGCATGGGATCTTTTTTCGGAAAAGCGGCACTGGGTTTCCACAGCTTCTTGGCAAGGATCGTATAAGGCCTGGAAAGGCGAACAGATGTTGAATTGGAGCGGAGGAGGTTCATGGCAATGACTAAAGCCCAAACACATTCCAACTCGCCATACAGGGACCAAAAACAACACCCTGGGAGCGCTAAGATACACACAGGGGTTATCACAGATACTGTCACTTTGACAACACACACACAGTAGTTCAGTTCTCACAAAAGCTTTGGCGATGAAGTAAAGGAGAGCGAGTGATATTTATATTGGGTTCTGTGCTTTCTGAGGACTGAATCGAGGTCGAGCAAGATTAGTTGGTGAAACATAAACACCCCACCCACACACCAAACTACACACTGCCAACTGCACCAGTGTACGGAGCACAAATATATCCATTCACCAGGATGATATTTTTGTAAGAATGACCAAAAAATGCAGAGAGATTTTTTTAACCCTTAGTTTAAAGTTGTAGAAGAAGTGATAGAAGTGATTCTTTGGATTCTGTGGGATTGCGTTTAGCAGCCACTCCACCATGATAAGCTCAACATTCAGGAACGTTTAACTTTTAAGGGCAACGCTCATATCTCTCATGCACAAAAAAAATACATAGAAACGAAGAACAGAACCTGAACTGTGGATCAAGAATCACAATAACCAGCGTCATGAGCAAGGTCTTATGATGTGCAGGGGGTGATGGGAGACATACGCATAATCCTGACAATATATCCACCTTAATCCTATAGAACCACTGACATAAGTGAACACAAATATTTATAGGGATTTACACTAGTACATGTCAGCTAACCATTAATGCTTTTTTTTTTTGTATGTATAAAAAGGTATTTATTTAACCTTTTAAGGATGGAATCTCCAGTATCAGTGCTATCAGTGCTCTGTAATAGTCTTACGCATGACTGTTGAAAGTTTTCTGACACAGAACGGGTTTTAGGTTCTGAGAAATGTGATTGGCTTAATTTCACTTATTGACTTAAATTTTGAAGAAAAAAATGGTGAAGGAACTGAAGTTTATAGATTCTATAATGTTAGCGATTAAAGGAACAAACTTGTTTCCATAAGGACTGTATTTTTCGGACTATAAGCCGCTACTTAAAAAATGTGGCGGCAGGCTATTCTCAAAATGCCAATCTGCTTTTAAAGGAGCCACAACATATTTCATCCGTTACACCGTGTAACAGACACTGTCTTTCGTTAAAGCCTGTGTAAAGTTCATTAGTTTCAGTGTAGACACCTGCGGCTTATAGACAGGTGCAGCTTATTTATGTTTAAAATAAAAATCTTTGTCAAATTCAGTGGGTGCGGCTTATATATGGTGCGCTTTATAGTCCGGAAATTACGGTAGGTATAATGTGAGAAAACTTAGAATCATTGTGTATCATTAATGAATTAATAAATAAAATAAAAAAAGTTAGTGTTGGTGAATGGATGTATTGATTGTTGATATTTTCCAAATGACTGAGACTTGCATAGCTCCTGCTCTGACTCACAACAAGAATGAAATGTACCAACCTTCGGCTTTTCTCCAAATCCCCTCTTGTTGCTCAGGTACACACACACACACACACACACATTATTGCTGGTGTCTGTCAGATGGTCTTGCCTTTATTAGTTTTCACTGGCAGCCCATGCAGTCACCAGGAGGCGCCGGGGATTTGATCCGTTCTTTAATCCTTCCGTCACATTTTTATTATCTCTCCTGCATCTTGTTTATCTCACCTCTTGCTGTTCTTAACCTTCATCCCTCCTGTTTCAATTTTGTACTATTCTTTCACCTAACAATTTTTTCATTATTCTTGTATGTTTGCACGTTCGTCTGAACTGTTCACGAAGCACGGTTTAGCCGATCTTTTCAAACAGTAATACAGCCTGGCTGGGTATGATTAGCGCACAGCCTCCGAGCTGCGTGAACACATTTGCATGTCTGCGTGGCCTGAATGTCTATTAGCTTGTTTAGTGAGCTGTATGACAAAAACATCTGTACGCCGATGTCCTGCTACGATATTCGATACACGAATAGTGATCATCGAATAGGAATAATAGGAATGAATTTGAAAAAGTTGCGACACTTGAAGATACTGTGGTCAAAGAAATTGCTGTTATATAAATGCTATAGTCTGGTCAAGTGGCAATTCAACAGTGCGCAGTGAAAGGAATTAGCGCTCTTCCAGGACCGAGGTGCTACCCAAGACAGCACAGCGTTATATGAGACAGAGCGAAGACACAAGAAGACAAGGTCCTGCAACCACATACTGTATAGTGGTATAAGACCTGCGCACAGGACCACATATACTGTACAGTATTGCATTAGTACAATAAAAACAACAGTACAATAAATTATCAGTGGGGAAGCTTCCACACGAACAGCCGAAAGATCCATGAAGTTACACCTCAAAAACGAGGGATCTATAATGGAAGGACATTCAGTGGCACACAAATTTTCCTTTGCCACAGTCGCCACTGGCTCGCACAGAAATAAACTTATAAGTACTAAATTTATACAGTCCAACTTTCTAGTCTCTGTATAGCTGCTATGAGATAATGTCCATTGTTAAAAGTGCTATACAAAAAACCTTTGTGTTGAATTGAATTGAATTTATATAGTGCAATTATGTGTAAAAATCCAGATAAAAAAAAACATCCCAAAATTTGTAGATGTTTTAAACATCGGTAAAATGTCCTGGGCTATAAAGCTAGTTGAATTAATATTACTTCATTTTAATTTTCTTTTATTTGTTTGTTGAAGCACAGTGAGTTTACTGTATAAAAAAGGGAGAAACAACAACATGAGTCTTGTCTGTAGTGATATAAAACCTTGCTTATAGTAAGGATATAGTGGAAAACCTTTGTCCTACATAAATGTTACATATGATTACTGAAATAGTATTCATTGATGATACATGGGTAGGTCACAGTAGATCTGGAGCTGATCCCTGGAACACTGGGCACAAGGTGGAAATATGTACTAATTAAAAAAATAAAAAAACATTTGAAACTTTTTACCCACAAAGCTGAAAAACAGAAATATGACAAATCTTAACTGTTAATATTCCTACTGTCCTTTTAAGTTTGAGAACAGATCACATTCATGGTGCTCTGATGTGATTAAAATGTGTTACGATAGATAGATAGATAGATAGATAGATAGATAGATAGATAGATAGATAGATAGATAGATAGATAGATAGATAGATAGATAGATAGATAGATAGATAGATACACACACTCTGGAAATTATTCTATTAATATACATTTTTTTTGAGACGTCATGTTTCTATAGCTATATGTTTTTATTTATATATATATATATATATATATATATATATATATATATATATATATATATATATATATATATATAAATATATGTGTGTGTGTTTTTAGTGGTTGTTTTTTATGTTAAATATGGTACATGGCTCCTACGTATGTGCGGCAGTGGAGAGGTCAATGCTGAAATTGTCTGGAAAAGCAATGTTTAGTGAATAAAATAATTTTTTACGGGTTATTATTAATAGTTTTTTACATCTGAGTAAAGAAAGGACATCGTGAATAAATGTGTGTTGCGTTAAAGGTTTTCATTTCGCCTCTTTTATTTTTTATTTATTTATATTTTTGAATAAAAATAGTCGAACAGAAATGCGTCACAAATGCATAATCACGCGTTCATTAAATTAGAGCCGTTAAAATGAATTTGCGTTAACGTGTAATTACAGCATACATTTTTACATATAGGATTTCCTTAAGACTTTATGAACCGGAGCTGTTGATTCGTATTCGCATGGCTTCATGCATTGCTCTCCTCCTACATGTCCTGCTCATTCAATGGGGTAAATGTACAAACAAGTAATGTAATGGTGTTTCTATTAAAATGGCCGTGTATATGCTTGACTCAGTCTGAGAAGGCACGAATACTAGATCATGTGTTCAGAAATACTTCCACATCTATTGTATCCCTGTTTATTCTCAAGTTTAGCTTTTGATTCATCTTAAGCTGCATTTCTAATAAAAAAAGAAGAAGAAAAGAAGCAGTGCTTTCAGCAGAACTTCTGTGAGAATTGCGTGAACGCATATCCTAGATAAAGTCTTCAATGATTGCCAATGATTGCCTGTATTTCCTGTGCAGTGAGGTCGAATAAGCCATTACATAACGCGTTGATTCAGGCGGCGTTCGAGAATAAAACAGAGTTACGGACAAAATATTCAGCTCTGTGCTATTTACATTTGTGCTGCGTCATGAAGGAGGGAGAGCGAGAAACAGGACTGAGAATTCTGGACAAATAAAAAGAGGCTGAATAAAGAGAAAGCAAGAGGAACAATGCGGTACGCAGCAAAATAGGAGAAATAGATCCAAAATGTAGCACGTGTGCTTAAAAAAGTAAGCTTATGTACAGTATATAAAAATCTATGTTGCGGTTTTGACGTGTGTATTTGCATACCTGAGTCACTAAGTAATAAGTATAAAACAAGGATTCTGATTGGTGAAAAAAATTTTTTACAGTACAGACCTCACCCCCCAAACAGATCCCAGACTTTTTGTCAACTGATCAGAATTATAATTTTTTAAATACGGAAGGTTGAAAGTTGTCATATTGACCAATTTTCCCATTAACCTCTATTGAAAATGTTGTATTAATATAATGCCCAAACCTTCTAATGTAACACTACATTCACCAATCTGAGCACAGCAGTTTAGCCATTTTTATCTGATAGAACTGATAAAATTACACACACACACACACACACACACACACACACACACACACACACACACATATATATATATATATATGGATACAATATTAAATGCTAAATCATGTTTTGCTCTGTTTAGTTTGTTTGTGTATGTTCTATGAATGCTGATGCACAGCTGCTTGGATAAGTGTGCACATCCTGTTTAAAAAAAAAAAAAAGAACAACTCTAAATCAGCTCCTGATTGGTTCCCTGCCGGTTCCATTTGATTAGGACGGATCTTTATATCAGCACCGAAGCTCGTTCCTTTATTTCCTCCTTTCCTGCTGTTGTTTTAATAATAATCTATAGCTGCATAATGTCCATGTCAACACGTCTTGTTTCAGCAACTACTTCCAATTTTCAAATTTCGAAGGAATTGAACATGATTTAATGGCCAGTTATCACAGAGGGGATGGTTTGCCATTACATGACACAATGAACATAAAGTTAGGAGTGAAAAGTGCAAGTGAAGCATTTTTTTTGTTTGTTTTTATTTCTTTCACTTCCTTTCTTTGCCTAATTTGATATCATTTTAAAACATGGGCTTCTCTGCTTTTATTTTATTGATGTCTTCTCAACTATTAGAATCTTAATGGTTTGGCTTCTCTCAGGATTTTATTCATTTAAACTCCACAATATGTCATCATTTTTCTCTCAGTTTAGTGTTTCCAATTTTCAACCGATAAATAAATCTTCCAGCCTCAAACCATGCAGAATGAAGGCTATATTCTTTCTCTTAGACACATGAATCTTTTCAATTTGCTGCTCATGCTGCCTCACAGGGCATCAATACATATGCAGAAGACGATGTGTGCCCCCTTTGGCATACTCACTTCACAAATTAGCTAACCTCACCTTTATTGACAAAAAAAGAGAATATTCAATCCCTCTTATCCAGACAGCATAGCTATTTCTGCTGTCTAGGCTCCAGGCCATGGATGGCTGTGACATTGTCACGGCTTGAACTCATGATCTCCCAACAGTAGGGCTGCTTCTTCTCCTCTCTAAACATATTTCAATGAACTGCAGCTGTGTTCAAAGTGTAGCTTTTTCTCCATTCATCAAAGTTCTTTTTAAGATGTAGGTCTCATTATAAGTTGCATTTCTGTTGGTTGGTTTTCTAGTTTTCCAGAACATTATAGTGCACTATATTGTCTAAAGTATTGGGTCACCTGACCTTTCCTGCTATATGTGGTTCTTTTTCAAACTGTTACCACAAAGCCAGAGGCACTTTAAATGTGCTATAATTAAATTTTGCATTCACTTGAACTTGGAAACCCAAACCTGTTCCAGCACGGCAATGCCGCTGTGCACAAAGTGAGCTCCTTGAAGATCAGGTTTATATACTTTGGAGAGGAAGATCTTAAGTGGCCTGCTATAGAGCTCTGATCTCATCCCTACTGAACACCTTTAGGATGAATTAGAACCCTGACTGCACCCCAGGTCTCCTCACCTTCATAATTTTCTGCTTTTCGTAATACCCTTGTGGCTGATTAACACAAATATCCATAAGCACACTCCAAAATCTAGTGGAAGGGAATTATAAGAGCAAATTGGGACTAAATGTGGAATGCGATGCTCAAAAATCACCGTACTTATGACCAGGTGACCCAATACTTTTGGCAATATAGTGTATAAATAAATGAGACTCTTATCCAAAGAAAAAAAAAGTATAAAATATAATTTTTAACCCTATTTATTTACTTCATACTTATAGTATACTTTTATACTGTATTTTTATCTATATTCATAATTTTTTTTATATTCTATTTCTATTTACGTTTACATGTTGCACAGTCGCAACAAGCAGTCAAGTTTCTGTTGGCTATGCACATGCAACATCCTTTGCTCGTAGTGTGAAAAGTGCAATCGTTCTGTACAGGATGTAGAAATGATTAGCTCACTTTCCAAGTACTCTGGTCCGAGTCGTTCGTTTCTGTTTCCTGGGCAGAGCCCATGTGGCTGTTATGTGAGAAAATAACAAATTCAGACTAGAAGACCTTGGTGAACTAATCTTTTCTGTTTTCTGTCATGTGAAAGATTGTTCAAATTAACAACCATTTACTAAGTGACTCACAATTATCTCATTTATAAATCTGAGCAGTTGAGGGTTAAGAGCCTTGTTACCAACCTTCTGATCAGAAAGCCAACATCGTAACCACAAAGCTACCACTTCTCGATTAAAACACTTTGTTGTTTATTTGTCTGTTCATCCAGGACTTCCTGACAGACCTGATGATGTCCGAGGTGGACAGATGTGGCGAGAACGAGCACTTGATCTTTCGCGAGAACACGCTGGGCACCAAAGCCATCGAGGAGTACCTCAAACTTGTGGGCCAGAAATATCTTCAGGATGCACTGGGTAAGACTTGAGAATCATGCGATTAAATGAGGAAGTTACTTGCGCACTCAGAGGTCATGGTGTTTGGTAGCATCTCACATTCTTTTTTTTTTTTTTTTAAGGCTGTGGAATTATACAGTACAGCACTTTGGAGTGCTCGATTCAGTGTTAGTAACAGTTGACTAGGAAATTTTTGTAACATAATTTTACATTTTTTTGGCTTCTCCCATTAGGGGTCGCCACAGCGGATCATCCGCATGTTTGATTTGGCACGTTTTTACGCTGGATGCCCTTCCTAACACAACCCTCCCCATTTATCCGGGCTTGGGACCGGCACTGAAAGTGGCTGGGGTTGGTTCCCTGACCGGGGATCGAACCCGGGCCACAACGCTGAAAGAGCCGCATCCTAACCACTAGACCACCAGGGAACCTTGTAACATAATTGTATACATTGTATAATTACACCGATCTGATCAGTAACATTATGACTGGTGAAGTGAATCTCACTGATTATGTCTTCACCATGGCACCTGTTAGTAAGTGGGATAAGTAAGACTAAGCAGCAAGTGAACATTTTGTCCTCAAAGTTGACGTGTTAGAAGCAGGAAAAATGGGCAAGCTTCAGGATTTGAGCGAGTTTGACAAGGACCAAATTGTGATGGCTAGACGACTGGGTCAAATCATCTCCAAAACTGCAGCTTTTGTGGGATGTTCCTGGTCTGCAGTGGTCAGTATCAAAAGTGCTCAAATGAAAAAACAGTGGTGAACCGGCGGCTGAGGCTCATTGATGCAGGTGGGAAGCAAAGCCTGGCCCGTGTGTGGTCCGATCCAGCAGACGAGCTCCTGTAGCTCAAATTGCTGAAGAAGTTAATGCTGTTGATGCTCGAAGGGTCAGAACTGTTTTGACAGCAAAAGGGGGGCCAACACAATATTAGGCAGGTGGTCATAATGTTATATCTGATCGGTGTGCATAGATTATATAAGTAGTCTTATAATTTAATATAATTAATATAAAGAAAAAACAATAGTAACTTTAAATGAAAAAAATTAGATTTTACATGATCAACCTACACTTCTATCCTTCAGCAGCTTCTAGTTTATAGGCGGCCTTGTTTTGAAAATCTTGGAACAGTGACATCAGTTGACACGCATCATAACACAGCTCTGGATTGTTTTATCAAAATCGGTTCAGATTTCATTATCAGGGTACAGCGTGTAACGCCCAGCACACTGATAATATGTTCTGGGTATTTCACATCTTGAATCTTGAATCTGTATTCTCAGTGTGACCAGAATAATCTGTATAATTTAGTTCTGGATTATAATACAGGCAGCATCACACAATAGTAGTTGGTTTTTAGTAGTTGGTAGACAAAGAGAAAAATCCATAGTGGGGGGTGTTAATTTTTTATTTTATTTTTTATTAGGGCCACATTTGGCAGCGTTGAATAATGTAGAGCTGTTTTTCTCTGATTAAAGCGACTCGTGACGCTCATCTGAATTATTGAACAGCTCACGCCTCAAGATTGACTCAGAGCCACAGAAAGGACGACACAAGGACAGGACCTAAATATCTTCTTGTCTGTTTCTGTGTGTGTGTGTGTGTGTGTGTGTGTGTGTGTGTGTGTGTGTGTTCTGATTACTAGAGAGGGAGACCTTTTTTTTACATGCAGATGAGTGAAATAGCGACTGAAACAGATAAAATCATTAGAATGATCAGCTCCAGATGACTCTCTGTGGCTGAGCGTCAGCTATGTGACACTTGTCAATCCCAGTACACACACTGTGTTATATTCTGCTCGGGGTTACACGAGGTTAAACTCCTTTCTAATGGTCCCTATTGTTGTCCAGTAGATACCAGCATTTAATTTTCAAAAAACTAAATTAGTCCTTAATGGTGTCCACTAAACAGTGTGCCACCAGCAGGGACCTACAAGAGACTGTTACAGCATCATTACAGATTATTATAAATTTTTTAAGCATAAGGAAGTGGATATAAGCAGTTTATTGGTTATGATATAATAAATAATAAAATTTACTTCATTGGCACAATATTGAGATGTAAGATGTGATGCTATAAAATTATATAGCAAATTATAAGCAGCTGCTTGGATTAATATTTTCCTCTTAATCTAAACTGTCCAATTAGGATGTAGTTTTTGAGTTTCCTTTTTTTTTTTTTATTAAAACAAATACACCCGAGTACCAAATAATTTGCAGTTTTGTATTATGTTTCAAATATGTTTAAACTCCAGATTATTATGATCAATTAGAAGAAAATGTATTACATAGCTAGAAATCAGATCAGTTTCTGTTTGATTAAATATGCAGAATTGACTTTCGTTGTGTCAGAAAATATTATATCTCTTTTCATTCTAATCATATTCTGAGCTGGTGACGTGTCCAAGACTGTCAATGACTTCTGTTTTTAGTTCCTCTTAGCATCTTTGATGGGGTTTTTTCTTTTTTCTTTCTATTGTCATCCTTGACTTTTTTTTTTCACAGGTTAACCCTAACTTAACTTTTTTCATATCTAGTTTTTATTACAATCTATATAAGTTATACTGCAAAATCGGACCATGAAACTACATTAGAGTTACAGTGTTTCAGTTACAGTGCGCAGCCTTTATGCTTTATAATGTAGGATATTAGTCACAATGAGTCACATACATTTTTTCGCACAACACGGAAAATACATGTGTCAGTTGTCTCTGATGTAATAATGAAGGAGAAACAGTTAGAGAGCCCCCTAGCTGCCAAACTATTGAGCAACATTTACAGTACAAAGCTTTTGCAATAAATCTATTCAACAACAACAAAACGTTATTTATTTGAACGCCGAGATCGTTTATTTCATTTTTACACTCTGCTCTTACTTTCTTTCACTAGGGGAGTTTATAAAAGCTTTGTATGAGTCAGATGAAAATTGCGAAGTGGACCAGTCCAAATGTTCAGGCGGCGATCTTGCTGAACACCAAAGCAACCTGAAGATGTGCTGTGAGCTTGCCTTCTGCAAAATCATCAACTCCTACTGGTTAGTAAAATGAAAGGAGAGATTTTCTTAATATATACTCATTAATTACTCTCACTCTGTCTTATAAAATCGACTGTAATTTCATATTTCTTTCCGATTCTTTATTTCATTAAAAGCATTTTATTTTATTTTTGCAGTGTTTTTCCACGAGAACTAAAAGAAGTGTTTGCCTCCTGGAGGCAGGAATGCAGTAACCGTGGGCGTCCGGACATCAGCGAGCGTCTAATCAGTGCTTCATTGTTTTTGCGTTTCCTGTGTCCGGCCATCATGTCCCCGTCCCTGTTTAACCTAACACAAGAATATCCAGATGAACGCACGGCTCGAACACTCACACTCATCGCTAAGGTCACGCAGAACCTCGCCAACTTCACCAAGTGGGTAACGCTCTTATACTGATATTATTAGCTGCATGAAAAGATTCAGTGGATGCTTGAGGCTTTCTCTGAATTGAAACATGATAATATTTGTAACATGATACAAATGGTGTTTGTCTGCAAGGTTCGGGAATAAGGAGGAGTACATGTCCTTCATGAACCAGTTTTTGGAGCATGAGTGGACCAACATGCAGCGCTTTCTGCTTGAGATCTCCAACCCCGAGACGATCTCCAACACGGCCGGCTTTGAAGGCTACATCGATCTTGGCCGTGAACTCTCCACGCTGCACTCTTTACTAGCCGAGGTCGTGTCTCAAATGGATCAGGTGGGCGCTGTTGGTCCCTTGCTAGAGCATATGTGTAATTCATTTTTAGACTTTTGTTATTGAACTCTGAAGTTCTGGGGTTTGGTTTAGGGTTACACACCATATAATCCCAATTTGACATTGTTTCCATTATCCGTCCCCTGAAGTACATGAAGTACAAACTTTTATCACCTTGAAGCAACTTTAGCCTCCAAAAAGAAAACTTCTTACAGTTGCACTTTGGAGTTAAATTATGGATACTGTTTTATGTATCACTTTTAGTCACAGGTGTTGAGCTGGACATGAGAAATCCATTACACTCCCCCTTTCACTGTTTAATAGTTTTAAAAAATCAAAAATTGATCCACAAACAATCCATTGGGTATCTTGTGGTACAGCATTGCGTGGTATGTTTCATAGGATGGATTCAAGAACATTTCTCTCTTTCTTTCTTACTCTGCACATGCTTTGATCACTTTAAAGGATGAAACGTTTCTGTTTCACAAAAAAACTCCACAGAACCAGAGCCATTTAAATCATTTAAGGATTTAAAGTAGGCCAAACATTTTGAGCTTTCTTTTATTTTCAAACACCTCAGAAAAAGTCTTGGCGCTTCAGAGAGTCAGTCTCAGCCAAGGCTTCTCACAGTTTTCATTGGCAGTATAAAGGGTTTCGCTTGCCCTCAGAAGGCTTGAATTGGAAATCCACAAGCCTTTTTTGTGTTCTAATATAATGAGTGTCATAGAGGAATGAACTTTGCCAGTTTCTTATGGTCACTTCTCAATGCTGTATTTTAAAAGTGAGTCGCGCACACATTTTATAGTTTATGAGGTGCGGAGATATTTGCACCTTCGCAGTTTCTACAGTTGATGGTCTTTCGTGAAATTTGGCTAAATACGTTTGCTAAAGTTGATTGATGTTTCTGTTGACTCGTCTCTTTTCAGGCTGCCACCTCCAAACTAGGTCCGTTACCCAGAATCCTCCGAGATGTTCACACAGCATTGACTAATCCATCGAGTGTTCAGGTGGCTGCACCTTCTGATAGTGCTCCGTCCCCTCCACCCACTGGGTGCAGCGTCTCTTCTAGCCTGCAGAAAATGACCATGGACAGTGACCTATCAGGGTAAGACATGAACACTTATACATGCATAAACATACATGTTATACTTCATACAGAAGGTACAAATAACAGGTTCTTACATTTTTTTTCCTACATTCTCCTAGCCTTGTTGACTTCACCCGTCTCCCCTCACCAACTCCAGAAAACAAGGATCTCTTTTTCGTGACACGTTCCTCAGGTCTTCATGGTTCACCAGCCCGCAGCTCCAGCTACTCGGAGGCCAATGAGCCTGAACTTGGCTTGTCCAATGGAGCTAAAAGCCTGTCCATGGTGGACCTACAGGAGGCCACCAGGACCTTGGAACTTATCCCGGTCACAACAGAAGGTACTGTTGAGAAGCACATGGTGGCTTGGAACACCCGGACACCACAGTGCAACCCATCTGGAGGGCCCACACTCCAGAAGGTGGGGCAGAAGTCAACAAGTATAGAAAGAGAGGTAGTGCCAGGCAGGCCGGTTCAGCTCCTTGCCCCGCTGTCCTTCCAAAACCCTGTGTACCAGATGGCAGCAGGATTGCCTTTGTCTCCAAGAGTGCCAACTGGTGGCGACTCTGGCTCAGAATGTCACAGCTCTCTTAGCTCACACAGCAACAATGAGGAGGCTGGGTGTGGGAAACTTAGCTTTCTGAACCATGGGGGTGGGGTTGGGGACGAGTTGGCCAGACGCTCAGGGGAGTTTTCAAGAAGGCAGCTCTCGCTTACAGAAGCACAGCATGGAGGATGCCAATCTGCAGTGCCACGGCAAAACAGCGCCGGGCCCCAACGTCGAATTGACCAGCCACCACCACCTACGCAAGCTGCTCCCCCCCGTGGACGGACTACACCCAGCATGTTGGGCTCTGCTCCTTACCCACGGCCCTCGAGTGGCAGCGCTGTTTCTTCGTCACCTGATTGGCCAGGGAGTGGTGCCAGACTTCGTCAGCAGAGTTCGTCTTCCAAAGGAGACAGCCCTGAGGTGAAGCAACGCTCACAGCACAAGGTTAGTTTCTCTTCCATTTCTATCTATTTATCATGAGACACTTCTGGCCATTAGGGAGGCACAAGCCAGTGCACTTTTAGTGCCGGTCCCAAGCCCAGATAAATGGGGAGGGTTGGGTTAGGAAGGGCATCCAGCGTAAAAACATGTGCCAAATCAAACATGCGGAGGATCCGCTGTGGCGACCCCTAATGGGAGAAGCCGAAAGTTATCATTTTGACGTGAAATATTCCATTATATCTAAATTGCAGGTTTTAGATGCTTGAATGTATGACTAGATGCCTGATGTGCATGATGGACCAGGCTAGCTTGGGTTACAACACAAAGTAATGTATGTACATATATCTGTACACATATAAACCTGACCGAAAGGATTTTTACATTTGTTTGTCTGTTTTTGCTTGTTCAAACCACACTGACCAGTCAGTTAAGGATGAAAAAATAAATCCCGTGAATACAACACACTGCCCCCCTCATTCGATTTTCCATATTTGTTGCATCCCACAGGATCCCAGTGGCAATGCAAAATTCAAGCATACGCTTACATGCCTTTTCTAAAAACTTAACAAACCAAACACACCTTAACAACAACAACAAAACAGTACTTCTCCTATGTATATGTAATTCCAGAGATTATGTAAGACCTGAATGTGCCTGTTCTCTAAATGTGTGTACACATGCTTGTGTTTACAGGAGCACAGATAATATCAAGCTCCTTTATATTGAGCAGTGAACATCATAACTACTTTGCCCATGATTTGCACACATTCATTGTTTCCAATTTATGCGTTCCGGGGTCCACATGAATCCGTTTCTACCCCAAAGTTGTATTTTTTTTTTAACAATGATCTTTAAACGCATTACTTCCTGAAATATCTGCTAATATTCTATTCACAGAACCTTGCAGTCTTCTCTGCAGGCTCAGATTGCCCATAGTTTTTATAATAGCATGTATTAAAGGAACTATTCCTCCATTACTGATGTACATCCTGCAGTAAATGACTGTAAATGCAGTCTGAGGTTTTGCCCTAAGCATATGGACTGCTGTCGATGATCATAATTGTACTTTGAAGGGGACAGGAAGGGCATTTCCTCTCAATGCTTTGGATTCTCTCAGGGGGTTTGATTGATTTGGCCTGAATGATTGATGGAAACCTTGGGGCACCACCAACATCTCTGTCTTTCCATCTCTTTCTCTCTCTCTGTATTATTGACTGTGAGGTTACCAAGGCCATACAGTATCTCTCCATAAACAGATGACTGTGTAATTTAGGACATTATTTCATGGCTTTAAAAAATACTTTAAGAAAGTAACTTTGGTGAGTCAGAAACACAAAAGAATTTTACTGTTACAGACAGACAGACAGACAGACAGACAGACAGACAGACAGACAGAGAGACAGATAGATAGATAGATAGATAGATAGATAGATAGATAGATAGATAGATAGATAGATAGATAGATAGATAGATAGATAGCCTTAGCATTGCATAGTACGAAAATACATGGTACAGGTACACAGCAATGAAATACAGTTTAGCATCTACCAGAAGTGCAAATAGTAGCAAGCAATTGTGCAAATATATATAGTTACAATATACACTCACACACACACACATATATATACACACACAGAGGTGCAGCTCAATAAATTAGAATATAATTAAAAAGTTGATTTAGTAATTCAATACAAAAAGTGGGACTTGTATATTATATAGATTCATCACACACAGACTGATATATTTAAAGTGTTTATTTCTTTTCATTTTGATGATTATGGCTTATAGCTAATGAAAATTTCAAATTTAGTATTTTAGTAATCTCAGAAAATTAGAATATTGTGAAAAAGTTCAATATTGGAGACTCGTGGTGTCACACTGTAATCAACTAATTAAATCCAAACACATTTGCAAAGGTTTCCTGAGCCTTTAAATTGTGTCTCACTATTTAAGAAGTAGTATTGAGTACATATACAGTAAATAAACATAATTTCCAGGTCAACAATTCACCAAAAATGTTTTTTGATTGGTTTTATGAAGTATTACAATTTTTGGAGATAGTGAATGGGTGGGTTGCCAAAATGACCAAATTATAGAAAATAAACACTTTCAATATTTCAGTCTGTGTGTGATGAATCTATATAATATACAACTTTCACTTACATACATACATACATACATACATACATACATACATACATGTACACATACATTTGGTGGATGCTTTAATACTGTGTTTGTGTTTGTTTGTGTGTGTGTGTGTGTGTGTGTGTGTGTGTGTGTGTGTGTGTGTGTGTGTGTGTGTGTGTATATAGGCACCTTCCCCAGTGATCCCCAGTGCATTGGATCGTACGGCTGCGTGGTTAATGAATGTGCCGTACTTAGAGCAGGACACGGAGACAGATCCACGCAGGGAGGATCAGATACTCAATGAGAAGGTAACAGTCTTAACATGTACGCCTCAATTTGTACTATTCTACAATAATAACGAAGGCATTAACATTATGAATGAACACATAAGGTATTAGGCTGTAAAAAAAGACAAATACTTAAGACAAATTTTAACCATAGATCTTAAATGTGTTAACTGGTATTCTTTTTTGGGGGGAAAGGAAACAAATGTCATTTTTCCAGCAGCAGTGCATTGATGAAAGAACAAAGGCTAAACTCATTGTGTCAAAGTGATACACAATAAAGTCATGTCTGTGAGTCAGGAAAGCTTTTACATACCAATCAGAAGTCTAATTTAACTTGCAAGAATGAGTTGACAATGCAGAGACAGAACAGGCACCTCATAAATAAAATGTATTTCTGAAGAGTATCTATGTCTTCATTCACAAAGCCCTACTACATAGTGAAATTAAATCATTTTATTTTTCATATATGGGTCAGTGGCACTACTCAAAAAAACACCTAGGATGCTAGATAAACATTTCCAACAGTGACACTGAACATGAGACCTGAGCTGTAAGGAAGCTCAAGTGGAAGACATTTTTTGAAAACAATTACTGTATCATCTCTAATTGTTATCAAACAGTATCTTTTACTGTGTATCGGATGCTGAATTAGTTATATGTTGAATATCATGTTTGCTGTAACTCAAGGTTTTGCTTCTCTCCTTCTGTTTTAACCATAACCATAGCAATGTTACAGTCCAAAGGCGATTTATTATCATTTTTGTGAAACAATGAAGATATTTGGGTTTCAGATCCGAAGATGAACACGACAATATAAGAGATCATTTAAGCTTTCATTTCTTGATATTTACATCTAGACGTGTTATCCAACCTAGAACATGGCACCTCTTGTCCCTTGCTTGCAATATGTCTTATTCCAAAGGCTTTCTTAAATAGTGGAGTGTGGTTTCTACATACCTGCCCTGTGGAGTTTATTGGTGAGGTCACCTAAAGGTTTTTATGGTCTTAATTCAAAGCTCTCACAATGTTTCTGTCATCAACTGCTGTTTTTTTTGGAAAACTACATGCTAGTTTACCAGTGGGTTCTTTCTTTTTCAGGGATTTTTAGTTTATTATACCGGTAATGCCTCATGCCTAATGTGTGGGTTTAAATAAGAATTGCTGTGTTCCAAGTTGTTTAATATAAAGATGTAAGCAACAGGAAATGAAAGCTAAAATTCTGATCAACCATCTCATATTCATATTTTAATCTCAAACCCAAAAAGTGTTGTGAGTGTATACAAAAAATAAATTGGACTTGCTGTTAAAGTATTTTCAGAGGGGGCTGTAAATAAACTATGATAACAGGACATTTCCATGTGTTCATGTGTTTACTTACTGCATGTTACTAATGATCTCCTTCTCTTTCTCAGTATCAGGCAGAAATATCCTTGCTGCAGGATCAGTTGCGTGTCTGTGTGCAGCAGCTGGAGCAGTGTGAGGCTCGGCTGCACTGTCAGGACGATCAGGCTCAGCAGCTGCTGCTGCAGTACCAGAACCGTCTGGAGGAAGCTGAGCAGAGACTGCACCGCCAGCAGGAAGACAAAGAATTGCAGATGAAGAGCATCATTAGTAGGTGAGTCACAGTCTACCAGATGCTGAATGTACTGTATACTCTGTTCCAGTGGCTAAATATTTGCAGTGTATATAGGGTTTTTTGAGCAATCACGTGGTTGTGTTGGTTAGACGACTGGGTCAGAGCATCTCGGAAACTGTAGCTCTTGTGGGATGTTCCCAGTCTGCAGTGGTCAGTATCTATCAAAAGTGCTCAAAGGAAGGAACAGTGGTGAACGGCAGAGACACATTGTTGGACGTAGGGAGAAAAGGCTGGCCTGTATAGTCTGATCCAAAAGACGAGCTTAATTTGCTGAATAAGTTAATGCAACAGATCAGGACTGTTTTGGCAGCAAAAGGGGACTAACAATATCAGGCAGGTGGTCTTAATGTTTTAAATGATTGGTGTAAATAAAATTAGGCCTAGTCACCTTAAAAATAGTCCCCTTGCACAGCAAAACAGCACTCCCAGCATTCCTGGCACTTCTGGATATATCCTGGAAGTCTTCTTTTCGAAGTGTGTCAAGCATATTCTGCGATTCGCACTTGAACTCTGCAGTAGTGTCAAAATGGCAACCTTTGAGCTGGATCTTCATCTTCAGGAAGTGGGGGGAAATCCACAGGAGCCAAATATGGCAAGTAGGGTGGGTGCAGATGATGAGATCATGTTGTTTCCAGTGAGAAACGTGTGAGGAGAGCCCGGTGATAGGGTGCATTGTGGAGGATCCACTTTTTCGCGCACCACAGATCCGGTCGCGTTTGCCGAATGTCCTCCCTCAGACGCCTTAAAACCTGACAAGACCATGAGCATGCACTTGATTGAGGGCAGACCTGCCTCGCCTTTTTCGGTTGTGGAGCTAATGGGCTCTTCCACTGTGAAGACTGTTGCTTCTTCTCAGGGTCTAATTTTTTAATTCTAATTTCACCTAATTTTGCTCACTGGTAATGATCCTCGACATGAAGGACAGTTCATCCACGGCACGCTGACAGAGTTTTTGGCAGACTTCAGCACGGTGTTCCTTCTGCTCTGGGGTCAGATGTCTGGGGACGAACATGGCAGCAACACAGCGCATGTTCATATAGCATGTGAGTATTGCCTGGACTGTTCCGTATGACACACCAACAATGGCAGCAATGATATAGATTGTTGTCCGACAATCATTATGCACAAGTTGCCGGATGGTTTCTAAATTTTGGAGGATTGAGTTTGTTGAAGGTCTTTCTGATCTCTTGTCGACTTCCAGTGATGTTCTTCCACTCTTGAAGTGCGCGTCACTCAAAACACCTGTATCACTGTAGCACACTGTAGCAGCTATCAAGAGTCTCTCCTTCTCTAGACTGTTTTAAAATACTCTTGATGTCAATAATCCTAAAAAGCACCATGCTTAACAATGTCAAACATTTTAAATTATGTGCATTTTGTCCCTTTGAACTAAAAAATGATGATGACGTTAAAATGAGCACATTGATATGTAACCAATGTTACTACTGGCAGGCCTTCTAACCAAACAGATCTGGGAATTCAACAGCGCAGTGGTATAAATATTCACTAATATTAAATATTAAATAGCAAGAGGTAGATCGGGAGGGGGTTGTGGAAATACTGACCTCCTTAATACAGATGTTTTATTTATTTTTTTATTTTTTTATAAATAGGTTAAACCCAGTGTCCCAAAAACAATAATTACAAATACCGATCAACAATCTTAAATTTAATGACGATAAAAAGAGAGCCGAATTAAACACTAGCTCATGACTTGGACAGGACAGGCTGTTTGTTATTACCTACGATAATAGCTAGCCAGCAACTTGCTAGTAAATTAAACAGCAGTTTGTGAAGTACAACAAAACTAGATTTAGCACATATACAAAACCAGGATATAAATATTCACAAACATTGCAAACAATAAGAAAGCTTGTAATGTTAATATATGTTGAGATGACTATATTTTAAAAGAAGAATATTCAGAAATAAGAACCTGCTCTTTTGGTGTTCACTACATACATTTCTTAGTCATTTATCAGCACATCTGAGGTAAATACCTCATCCTTAAATATTTTGTTTCAGGTAAAAAAAATATAAAAATATTGATATTTCGTTTTTTGTGGTAAATATACATCATCCTGATGATATTATTTAGTTTCTGAGGTAAATATACATCATCCTGATGATATTATTTAGTTTCTGAGGTAAATATACATCATCCTGATATTTAGTTTCTGAGGTAAATATACATCATCCTGAGATATACATATATATATATATATATATATATATACACACACACATACATCATTCTGATAAGCTTATTTTGCTTCTGCATTTATTCTGTCCTAACATTTTGTTTAATTGTTAGCATCAGTCATACGTGCTGTCCAGATTTTGCAGTTGCTAAGCGACAGCTGTGTTCTCATGACTGTAAAAACTTGAGTAGTAAGACAAGTACAAGAACATGATGAGGAGTGCTTCATTTACCTCGTTAAAAAAAACATTTATTACAGTACATAATATTGTCATTTTTCTCTCTTGCTGTGTGCTCTAAATAAAGCCATGATTCCTGTTTTTGACAGTTCCATCACGTTACATTTTTTTTTTTTTTTTAATGTCGGGAAATATCGGGAACCAAGGAAATAGAAAAAAAACAAATTTTAAAAATAAAAAATAAAAAAAATGTTCAGCTCTGTATGGTTTGCTGAACTGACCTGTACTCAACTGAACTGGGAACTCATTATGGGTGAAAAAAAGCAACAGACTAGAATAGTCTCAAATAAACAAACAAAAAATGGTGTTACATACTGGGACAGAGTATCCTTTTTCATTAGTTCCAGTCCTCTAAGGGTCTGGATGGATAAAACTGGCAGTTATTTTCTAGTCTCTGTTTACTGAGATTATTTGTGTCTCCTGTATAAACAGAGTAAATTTGCCTAAATACTGAACCCATTTTTGGAACAATCTCCAAATACTGTAGTCAATAAAATTCAATTATTGTTTGTATTATAGTGCTTTGGGCTTTGTCCCAAAGCGGCTTTACAGGATTAAATTGATTAGGAATAAAACTTTTACATTTATAAATCATTAAAAGTTTGTTGGTGATGTGTCTGTGTGGAACAATAGACAAATAATAAGCGCTGAAAATGTGTGGTTTTTTGCAGGTTAATGTCTGTTGAAGATGAGCTAAAAAAGGATCACGCTGACATGCAGGCCATGGTCGACTCCAAGCAGAAAATCATAGACGCACAGGTATGAAATGTCTAAATTGTCTGAAAATTTTAATGTTTACAAAGCAAGTAAAAAAAAAAAAAAATGCACTGATATTATTATTAATAATAATTCATTTAGTGAAGTCTAATTATCTCTCTCAACACATCAAACCATTTCCTAAAATCAGCTGATTATAATTTATAAAGAAAGAAATGCTGCACTAAGAGTACTAATGTATTATCGAATAATAAGCCAAGAGGCACAGCGGCGCAGCAGGTGGAATTTGACGCTTCACAGCCCTCGGGGTCCCTGGTTCGTTCCTGAGCCATTGTATAACGAATCAATTAATCTCTCGAAGTAAAGCCCAGGTTCCAGTCGTTAACATTAATTATCTTGTTACATTAATTAACGCTGGTAGTTTTTTCACTTTTAAAGATGCCTCGTACTTCCACACACCTTTTCTATTAATCAACTTGTAAAGGAACTAAACATGACAGTTTCTTTTTTATCTATTTAATTATAGGCTTAGACGATGTAGATCTTTAACCAGTCTCATACAGGAATGAGCTGCTGCTATAGTAGCAATAACTTAATATATTGAGAGCAGACATGACTAGAGATCTACATGGAAAATTCATCAACGCCTTTCTGAACAATCAGATTTGTGAAGTCAGCAACGGTGTGGTTCAAACGATGATACGTATTCCAGCTCTAACCCAACATGCAAAAAGGAACCGTGATGAAGCAAGATCTGAGAGTATTGTGTAAATTGGAGCTGAAATAGAACATGATTTTTCAGTTTTCTTTCATTTTCATTAATAATTATTGAAACGATTTGAATTGTGATTTTTGGGATAAAAAAAAAAAAAACCAAAAAAACAAAACAATAAACCAAGTAACATTGAATAGATGAAGGTATTTTGGACAATTTTTCTTCATTGTCTGTTTGTTCACATTTGTATTATACTCCCAGTTTTCCAGGATTTCAGTGTTCTTACTTACAAAAGTAAAAAGTACAAACCTCCTACTTAATGAAATTATTTTTCCTTTAACAATTCTACTTGTGTAAAAATCCAAACGACTTGCTTTTAAAGGTACTTTGGTATCCAAATCAAAAGTGCTGATTTGTGAGCTATGAAAACTAAATTTGAATATTTTATTGCAAGAACCGTAGGGTTACGTTTGTGTATTCGCTTCAAAGTAGCAAGGAATAAAATGTTTTTCTGAAATGTAGTGTAGCAGAAAGTTATATATTACACATAACACATGTAGTGCAGCATTAGTTTCCCCAAAGTAAAAATACTCTGATAAAGTGCAGATACTTGAGAAATATACTTAGTGTTTTACCATCCACCATTAATAACTACTATTGAACATAGTTATTTATTTATTTATTTATTAAATACGGTAATAAATCAATTTCAACCACAGCAGCACAAACCAGCATAAAGCTCATAAAAAATATATATAAATATATAAACATCACATTCAGGGCACTCCCTTTTTAATGATCAGGAACCGTTCTGTCTCTCGAGCTTCATAAACTGTTCCTACTCCTGTTTCAGGCACCACATTTTTCTCATTTTTGCTCTTCTCTGCAGGAAAAACGGATATTGTCTCTGGACGCGGCGAACGCGAGGCTCATGGGCGCTCTGTCTCAGCTGAAAGAGCGCTACAGCATGCAGACGCGCAACGGCATCTCGCCCACCAACCCCACCAAGCTACAGATTACTGAGAACGGAGAGTTTCGCAACACATCCAACTGCTGAAGCCAAAATAGACAAACATTCATGTCTTAATCCGGACTGAGAGAACGGACGGGGACAGGAGACCCATCCTTGAAGTCACTGGAAGAGAAATTGAAATTTCTCTTTTTTTGAAGGACTGTCTCCTGAACCCATGCAAGTTCTTTTGGAAGAAAGATGAACCGTTTCGTTCTTTGGGGAACGAAGACACGAGTGAAACCTCAGAATTGTTGCTGTGACCGAGCAGTAGTGTCTGCTACTTTAGCTTAGGACAAACCACTAGACGTACATAAAATCTCTCTCAGTAAAAATATCTACATGAAAAAAACTAAACAAAACGGACATACTGGTACAGGTACATTGCTTTATTAATATGGAAGCTTCAAGCTGTTGAAGCTGGAGTGCGAAATGCCGAAAACATCCCGTCGGAAGAGGTCATTCTTTGAAGCGTTCTGTATTACAGAAATACCAAGCTTCTTCAGGACATCAAGTGCTGCTTTGCACTCTTTCATCTACACGGCCTGGACTCTCTCAGAACACTCCACTTTTCCCATACATAGTGCACTTTGTGAGCTATTGACATGATAAGCCTTAAAAAAGAGAAATGAACTGCAGCTCCTTTATTCCTTGATCTGTGTCTGTATGGTAAAGAGTCAGAAGTATTATTTATTTTTTAAACCAATTCCTGGCCAAAAAACAGTTACTTATATATAATATATATTATATAGTATGTACTCTGCACACAGGTCCTACGTGCGCACAGCACTTCTGTGATTAAAAAAGGAATTGTGGAGTAGTTTAATACCAATGATATGTCATAATATTAATAATCTTAATCAAATTGAATCGATCATCACGGTAAGCAGATCACCTTCTAAAGTTTCAATAGCACTTTACACTTTATCCTGCTAGCTACGCCTTTTCCTGGCTCGATTTCTTTTTCTACTCTGCAGTTTTTTTTTTTGCCTCCATACACAGTATATAGTTTTCACTTTATTCAGTCGATACATCCAGACTTTATTAATGACTCCAGACGCCATGGGTGCAGTCAGTTCCTGGTCATATACATTATTTATTAGCGTCTATGCTTAAAATGGGGTCCATTGACTCATGATGATTTAATTAGATTTTTATTTTTTACAATTTTTTATTTACTTTTGCCATGAAAGTATCAGTTAAAATGCTAACGAGCAGTATGATCTTGGCAGCACCACCAGAACAGTTTGGTCCTCACTTCTGTGCCTTCTTTTTTTGAAGGCAGTGGTGTTTTTTTTTTTTGCTCATTTGTTGCGCCAGGTATAGTCCAAAATCCCTCGGCGTATAAGGCTTTTTTTTTTTTTTGGTTCATAACTGGTTATGGAGCCACACGCAGTTATGACACGCACTGTGGTGAAATGTGTTGCTGAAACTTTAATTCAGCTGTTTCTCCCCTACCCCACCCCCACCACTACAAAAACATGGGAGACAAATGTACCTGTCTTTATTCGACTGCAAATAATCTAGCGATGCATCAGGCCTGGGTTTTGGGGACCCCAAAACCTCAGAAATGAAAATGGTATCGCTATTTAAAAAGAAAAGGTCTGTCTGCTGTAGCAAGACAACAGCTGTGTCCTGTAAATATTCTATAAAATCAAATATATATATAAAAAAATATATAGATATCTATAAACTTCACCATGTGTTCTGCTGATAGGACTTAGAGAATCCATTTCCTATAATGTTACTGCTGTTTAAATGCCATGTGTCTTTTTATTTTTAAGATCCTGTCGTGAATGCAGTCGTCCCGCTGATTTATTAATACGCGTTGTGGTCATGTTGCAAAAGATCAGTTTATATCCAGAGAGTTTACAGAATACAGAAGCACAAAAACCTACCATTTTATTCTGCCCTGTTAAACCCATTAAGCCTATGCACTTTTTTTTTTTTCTCAAAAAGATATTTCGTCCTCCTTGAGAGGGAAAGTATAAGATCAATTAGTGTTAAAAATGGATAAACAAGCAGCAGTAGCCCAATAGATTTGGTGGTTCTACTAGATGAAAGGTCATAAGTTCAAATCCTACAGTTGGATTCGAGCTGCTGTTTGGTGCTTGGACCCCTAAATGCTGACAAACTTGCTAAAAGGTCACTTTGGTAAAGTGTTCTCTAAAGCTGATCTGGTTTAAGAAATTAGAGGAGGAGGAGAAGTCTGAATTGTGTAGCAAATCAAAAAGTGTGAGGTAAAAATGTATACAAAATCACACTGTGATGATCTACTTTAGATTCATTACTATGTAGACAAAATCAAGGTGCTCTTTGCCCTGAAATGGAAGCACTTTCTGGATTTATTTGTAACCAAATTGATATCTGTGGTGCTTTATTTCGTTAAATTGTCATTTGTAGCCACTAGCATACAAATAAACATGTGCTGCAGTTGCATTTAAAGCACTATTTAATCGCCAAGCTGTAGCCACGCTTAAAGCCCATTTTTTCCGTCGCTTACATCCAACTGAACTGTAGGCCTTGCCAAATGACAATCTATTCAAAATATCTCCGTTTGCTAAGTGGTAAAGTCATTGTGTTGATTCTTATCAAATCGTGCCGCATACAAAAAGCATTCACAAAACCGAAAGATTCGGGTTCCTCTACTTGTTTAGCTCTATCTCGTCCGATATCTCAGTGACACGCACCTGTTCTCAGCAGTCGATGTGGTATATAAGCTTCGTCAAAAGACATATGGATCTCTATACGAATGAGACTATGTTATATAATCCTTGTAGAGAAATCTTTTGTAAGTATGTTTTAAAGTATTGGCTTCTTTCGAAGGACGACCGAGAACAATAATGTACAGAGAGATATGTCCATGTTAAGAACTATGAATATGTGGCTGTGCAATTGAATGTACATTGGCAACTAGGATGATTAAAAGTTTTATTTAGATATTTTATATATCTGCTTTCTTGTCTTGATTTTATGCATAACGTTCTGCAGTCCGTCTGCGCAACGAGGCAAAAAGCTTTGGAGCTATTTATCAAAGAAATTCCAGGCTTGGTTATTGTTACTATAACTTTCAATCAATAGCTCCATTTTCTATACTGCATATCCTACACAGGGTTTTCAAGAACTCTGGAGGTAATCCCAGGGAACTCAAGGCACAAAATGGGGGACACCCAGAACAGGGCCCAACCCATCACAGGGAACAATCACATGATACAAACAATGTGAAAAATCCAATCAATGCAGAAACACAATCTCTGGGTTGTACTGGAAGGAAGGATTTCCCTGTGGAAACCCCTAAAGCATGAGGGAAGACCAACTGAAGAGATGCCACTGTGCCCCCTGGAAATATTTTTCCTCTTATTTAGGTATAAATACTTCTGAATGTGAGACGTACTGCTGATGTCGGATGACAAATTCAACCATACACATTGTTTTTCCATGGTATGATCAGATCCTAGAAGCCCTGAGTTTTTCCAAATCACCAATGAAACAGGTCTATATGACCAATAGAACAGCTGGAACTGTTGAAATCCTAAAACTGAATCAGAGCAAACTTGCTTATAAGTCACTTTGAATAAAGTGTTCTCTAACATCAATCTGGATTAAGAAAGTAGTGGATGAGTAGAAGTCTAAATGTTGAAGCAAATAAAGCAACAAATTAATGTGATGATCCACTTTGAATGAATCCTGACGTACATAAAATCAAGGCGCTCATTTCCCTGCTTGCTTATAGTCATTACTATTATTACTTATACTTCAAATCTCTGGGTATATATAGTATTTTAGAAAAGTGAGTGCACCCCTCACATTTCAGCAGCCATTTTAGTGTATCTTCTCAAGGGACAATACTATAGAAATGACTCTTGGACATACTGTATCTCACAAAAGTGAGCTCTACTCACCTCAAACTCAAACAAGAACTTTACAACCGTAGCGAGTAGAAAAGCGTCTTTCAATGCGCATGTCAGATCTTGTTTGCTACATCAGCAGAAGAGCACAGCAGGTTCCACAACAGGGATCGAGGCTGCAGAGGGCACAGTTACAAACTAGGCAACAAAAGACTGGAAAAACATTTTCCAAAAATTACATTTGAATACAATCCAAAGCTCTTGTGTCTGCATTGTATGTAAATTAGGTTATACATCGCATCATTGGTTGAACGGCTAATTACATGCAGGAGCTACAATGATTGTGACTTTATGAAAATAAAGCAAAGTAGAAAGGCAAGTACACAAACAAAAAAAAAGTTCAGTCAAGCTTTATTTAGCATGACCATCCAAAACAAGAGTTAAAAAGATAAATGCAATATTAAATTACACTATACAGTAGGTAAATGGTCTTATATTAATTCAAATATTATATATATATATATATATATTGCATTCATGAGACCTAGCATGACCTGCCCTTTTTTAATCAGATGTGTTTATAAATATTTAAATTATAGTGATGCACTCTGTTATATATAAACATAAAGATACAATATTAAATTAAATACTCTGCGAATAGAAATGCAGTAGTTAAAGTAAACATTTAGTGCACTCAGTGCCATAACATAGTGTTAACACGGTCGATTTTAATAATAAGGCCGCTGTGTTTGGTTAGTTGCCGGCCGTCATAGTTGTCAGAAGTGAAACATCAGTGGTACAAATCCCTTTAAGATTCAAGAGTCTGCTTGTCCCTGATTCTGCGATTAAAGGGATATGAACTTTTCCTTAAACAAATCATGTTTTAGCAATGCAGTGCAATTTTTCGGTCTCGGAATACACAAGTGACAGTCCTTATGATGACAATACATGAATACTGACATTAAAAGCACACAAAAAACAAGGATGTGTGTGTGTGTGTGTGTGTGTGTGTGTGTGTGTGTGTGTGTGTAAAATACATGCACAAAGACAACAAGGTAATCAAGTCATATCATTTTCTTATGCAATCGCAAGTGAAGGGGAAAAAAGTTACCTGATCACATACAGTGCCCTCACTAACATTGGCACTCTTGGTAAATATGAGCAAAGATTTGCACTAGCCTACTTTTACACAGCCTGCACAAATTGTGTAATTAATCATTCAAAATGAATAGTCTTTATCTTTCTTTATTAGTTGATTATTTTACTTTCCTTGTTTTTATAGTTCTTCATATTATTCATACACCGTGACAAATTCCTTGTACAGGCAACCCAAGATAATTGGCAATAAAGATCATTCTGAAGGTTGTGACTTTATAATCTTTATTATTTATCTTTTTTAGCATTTGTTAAAAAAAAAAATATCTCTGCTCCTGAATATTGCAATTGCAAACACAACATCTATAAAAGAATTGATCTTTGTTAAATGTGTGCCACAATTATTTCCATTTAAGACAATACTGTGTGCTACCTGCCTTTGCCAAAATAATGTCTTATGAGGTTGGACACGAAATGGCAGGAATTTGAGGCCATTCCTCCACACAGAATCTCTTTATCCTTCAAATCTTGGTGGACTTTTCTCTTCATTTCACCCACAGGTTTTCTATGGGGTTCAGGAGAGGGGACTGGGATGTCCATGGCATGATTTTGTTGCCAGTAAACCATTTGTGTTGATTTTGACACATTTTCACAATCACTGTCTTACTGGAAAATCCAGAAAGTGACTCACCATTATATTACCATAAGATACTTTCCAATATGCCTACCCTTCTGTGTGGGCCAACCAACCTCCGTTGTTCATTACCAAAAATCTCCATTTTAGTTTCATCTGACCAAAAAAACCCGAGTACTGTCTTGCAATTTGAAGATGCCTTTGTTTGCTTTTTCTCTGGAAACCCTACCAAACAAAAAAACGTGTAGGGATGTAGGTGACATTGATATCACCCAAATGAGGATGAAGTTCCCCTTTTGAGTCTGGTTCCTCTCAAGGTTTCTTCCTTATAACATCTAAGGGAGTTTTTCCTTGCCACAGTTGCCATGGCTGCTCATTAGGGATAAATACAGACCATTCACATTAACTCTTAAATTCTGTAAAGCTGCTTTGACACAATGTCTGTTGTGAAAATAGAGAAATAGAGAAATAAACTAGACTTGACATTGTAGTTATGGAGGCTTTCCGACTCAACGTCAGCAGTTCTTTGCAGATTTCTTCACAGGGTGTTGAGATAATACAGACACGTGTTCTTTTCAGCTTGCTTCGTATCATTTCCAGTACAATCCAACTTCTTAATTTGCTCTGATGGTGGTAAATGGCTGTTTTCAATGCTTCTGACATCTTCTTATGGTTACTTTTCCATTTGGTCAAAACCTGTCACACATCACAGCTTTATTCCTTGCTATCTAGTTGTACAAATCAAATGTAAAATATCAATGGGATTATACTTTAGATATTTTCTACATAATCGAATTCAAGGTGGCAATAATTGTGGCACACAAATATTAAACAAAGATAGGTGTTATGTTTGCAATTGCTTGGTATCCATGAGCGGATCAAGATTTTCACAGGCGTCTTTGCTCATATTTAATAAGGCGGCCAATATTAGTTGAGGGCACTGTGATTTTTGAATAATGCCATGCATAAAATATTAATGAAATATCTTCCACAAAGAGACAGCGCCGGCCCTCTGAATTTTTCCCCTCTATTATTGCTTCCTGTTTTAAGTAGCGGTGCGTGGGTCAGCCTCCCAGGTCTCTACGTTCCCTTTCCCAGAAGGCTGCAGCGCCTGACGACGGCGAGTGCTGGCAGGGGAATTGAACGCGCTTGGAACGTGAGCAGAATTGAAACCGGGGTGGGGTTTCGAAGGGCGTGGCTTCTCGGCTTGTCCCTCCCCCTCGAGCGTGGTTTCACACAGCTCCAGCAGCGAGAGCACTTGTTCCTTCAGCGGTGATGCTTTAAACCTGCGTGAGGCTAAGAAAAAAAACGCCTCCACGAAGGCCTGCAGTCCCATTCCTGGAAGAAGCAGTGACCTTAAAAATGCATTCACTCAAAATGCTCAAATTTGTGACATCATATTTAAATAAATAAATACAATTCTTTATGTATCCAAAAAAAAAAAAAATCACACGGTGGCAACTTGAATAACATCTTGTAGAAAACAGAAATACACATCTGCAGTCCTGCCGTAGCCATGGAAACCAAAGTCACCAAGCAACTATAAAAACAAGCGCTTGGTAGTCTTATTTGGCTAAGCAAGAAGCAACAGAAAAACTGCTTTAGTATGAAATCATTCATACTGTATTCATTTGCTGTATATGGGGCTATGAGCAAATCGCTTTGACGGTATTTTCACCGTTATATAGTATAAATATAAAGAAATATAAAAAAATATTAAAGTAAAAGAAACGCACATTCACAATATAAATGGAGATCGTCCAAATATCCCATTTGCCTCCCCTGTTGTTGCCACTTTGTGTTAGATTATGTCATATGTTTGTATGTGGCTATGCTTAATTGCTTAATTGCCTGCCAGTCCCAGTATCCTGCCTATTGTTCCCAGGATCGGCTGTAGGTCTGTGAGAACTGTGAGAACCCTAACCAGGATAAATCCCCTAACTTATGATGAATAAATGAATAATGATGTCATGATGAATCATGATGAATAAACCACACCATTCCAAAACATTCTAGAAAAAAAAAATCTGCTAAACAGATCAAACGCAGAACACCAGGTTGCTTACCAGCTTCTCTGGAGTCAGAAAGTGCACCAGCCCAGCGGCGAGTGATGTCGATGTACAAGATGTCCACTGAGGCCATGGTGAAACTGCTGTTACTCAGCTTGCAATTCCTTCAAGAGACAGCGTGCTAGTTTGAGTGTTTCAATATGCTTTATTAAGTACAAGATCAAAGGTAATGATCTCACTGTATTATAATAAAGGTGTTTTTTAAGCACGCTTTATCGTACGATAAAACATAAACCTCCACACTTTTCACTACTTGATCGCTCAAAAGGTGTTAGTGTCCAAAAAAATATATACCGTAATTTCCGGACTATTAAGCGCACCTAAATATAAGCCGCACCCACTGAATTTAACAAAGATTTTTATTTTGAACATAAATAAGCCGCACCTGTCTATAAGCCTGTCTACATTGAAACTAATGAACTTTACACAGGCTTTAATGAAAGACAGTGTCTGTTACACGGCTTGTATCTAAACAGTAGCCTACCAAGAAAATCATTGTTCACTGTCTTCCTCCTTCCTTTCACAACAATTTCTCTCTGGAGTTTTTCTTTTGGAATCGTCGTGCGTTTAAAAATCACCATCGGTGAAGCTTTTCTCCCGATGCCGTGCAGCTCAGAACACAGGTGAAGTGTGTGTTTTTCATGCCCGGTTGTTTTCAGCGTGACGAATGATTCACATTTCCTGTAGACAGTCCGAGTGAGCGGCAGGTCAAACATCAGAGGAACATCATCCATATTTATGATGTGGTGCGGCCCGATTCAGTGGGAGCGCATCTGATTTAATATAAAGAGTTTCATTGGTTCGCCTGAACCCGTTCCGCAATTTCATTGGTCTAATGTTATGGGGCTCAGTTTTTTGGCTTGAAGTTTGTAAAACCGGGAAAAACCCGGGAAAAATCCATAAATTAGCCGCTTCGTTGTTTAAGCCGCGGGTTTCAAAGCGTGGGAAAAAAGTAGCGGCTAATAGTCCGGAAAATACGGTGTATATATATGAAATGTAAATAAAGTTTAGTTTATTGCAATCAATTTTGTTTTATATTTCTATGGTAACATGGGACCAGTGTTTTTTTTCAACAACAGAGTCTCTATTGTTAGAACTTGGACAAGAAATGGATGTTTATTGGAACCATAAAACTGTTTTTATTATTATCATTATTATTTATCATTAACTTAGATTAGCTGTTATGGTATCAGATATTAAACTATTAAGAACAGATACTACTTTGTATAGCTATAGTTATAACTTACGGCTAATATGAACTTGTTTCATGGCCTTTCTGTAAATTTTAAATATAAAAGTAGACTATTAATACATTTACAGTAGATTTTATATAAAAGTATTGTCACTTCACATTCATGCAGAAATATATGCAAAATGCAAACAAATTCCCTCAAGCTCAAGATCTTTAACGTCAAGTTAAAGTCGAGTATTTTTCTATATCAGCATGCTTTATCGTTTTATTACTTCTATAAAGAAGAATCGACTAGTCTTGCCTGATGAAAGTGCGGAAGCTGGTCGGGCCGAGTTTCATGGTTCCTTTGACCCCAAGGAAGCGCAAGAAAATGTCTGCGATTCGCTCTAATATTCGCAAATAGTTGAACTGCTTCATGTACTTCGGAAAGACTTGTTTGAGACACAGAGACGGAAGTGAATCGACAAGCTCTGCCTTTTCATCCGATCCGGCTTCCACGATGATGGCTTCTTCTGAAGTTCTGCGGGAAAAGGAACAGGATCACTGGATGAACACTTTGAAAATGTGCCCAGATAGTATTTTACCCAAGCAACAAGACATGGTCTCTTACTTGGGTTAGAATTATAAAACCATTAAAAGTTTCTTTTTAATCTTGACTTTTTGGCTGTTCATATAGTAGAACTTCACACAATTAACTTAATTTCATGGAAACCATCATTAATGCCCCAAACCGATGAGGTGCAATCGGTTTTTATCTTCCTCGATCTCATTTTATGGACCATTAGTTTTATGTAAACATTGAAGAAATGCTTGTAGCTGAAAGTCTAGAGACAAAAGAATGAATGAAGAATTCTTTAATGACATTGAGATGTTTTCGAGAGATCTTCTCCTATATTAATAAAAAGAATCCGTGAGCGGATTTTAAACAAAGTAAGTGCCCTTCCCAATCACAGGCATTTTAAGTGTTTTAATTGCAATTTAGAAATTTTTTTTTTTTATATTTGTAGCATTTGGTTAACATAATAGTAAGTTACTGTCATGTTTCTTTCGTGAGAAAAAGAGTTTTCTGAGAGGCCCAGCCCATCAGAGCACTTTGATGCACCTTAGCATTTGAAAGATGTGATTTTTAGCAACCAATGATCATCTTTTTAAATATAAGGACATCAACAGATGAAAAGTGGTTTAACAATGTTAAGCTAAAAGCAGGAAAATTACCCACTTTTGAGTATAGGAAAGTTCCACATCATGTTTATTCATGAGGTAAAATGAAAGATTTGGCCTTAAAATTTTATTTCTAATGTATTATTCCTGGCCTAATATTTTATGGGCTGCTTTGTACTCACTTATTTTCCTTGTATAAGTATAAAATACTGAGAAGGCCCCATGGGGGAAAAAAAGTGTAATATTCTGTACATATTGTGGACACCTGTCTATCAAACGTGTCTCAAACTGTCACCATGATATTGAAAGCAAACAATGGGATGATGTGGTATTTTATTCCCCCCTTCAATGGAAATACGATTTCAAAACATGTTCCAGGTGTGCAGATTTTTTGGGGCTACAATGCAGAAATGTTCACATCACCAGAAGGATAGTCACAGTGCAGAAATTGGTACTGTATATTAGTCAGTGCTTGGAATGGGTATAAACATTAGCAGAGACTATATACACTATATTTCCAAAAGTATTGGGACACCTGACCTTTCCTGCTATATGTGGTTCTTTTCCAAACTGTTACCACAAAGCCGGAGGCACTCAATTGTTCAGGACGTCTTTAAATGCGCTATAATACAATTTTGCATTCACTTGAACTTGGAAACCCAAAACCTGTTCCAGCACGGCAATGCCCCTGTGCACAAAGTGAGCTCCTTGAAGATCTGGTTTACATGCTTTGAAGAGGAAGATCTTGAGATCTTGGTCTGCTATAGAGCTCGGATCTTATCCCTACTGAACACCTTTGGAATATATTGGAATACTGACTGCACCCCAGGTCTTCTCACCTTCATCAGTACCTGCTTTTCGTAACACCCTTGTGGCTGAACACAAATATCCATGAGCACACTTTAGTAAGACATCTTTCCAGAAGAGTGGAGGGAATTATAAGAGAAAATTGGGACTAAATGTGAAATGCGATGCTGAAAAATCACATATACTTATGACCAGGTGACCTAATACTTTTGGCAATATAGTGTATGTGGACTGCTGAAGAAATGGGAAAGTTTAAGTGAATGCAGACTCTGATTTGATCACCTGATGAGTGACAAACAAAAGCCCTAATAACTATTAGAACTGTCTAAAGGTATGAATTATAGAGATTGTACTTTAAAAATGGACAAACATAACCTAAAGCCAAATTCTAATCCCATGTGCTATTAATAATGACCATTTATACCTCTTTCATGAATCAACTGGAAACCCAGATGTGGTGCAGCAGTGTGATAATTTATTGGAAAAGGCTTCCGATAGGAACTGTAAGCTGTAATTCCACAGGAAGGCAATAACATTGGTCATGCCATTCATGGAAAATGTTTGATTTATGAAGCATGGATTGGGGCTGAAGAAAGCTTGATTATAGGCCAGACCTTGCCCTATTTGGTTTTAGTGGATTTAACTCTGCGGCAGCAAGACCGATATCCCATTGTTTAGAGGTTTTAATGTTTAACAATAGAATAAATAAAAAGAGACAAGAGTAAACTGCTTGAAACACTCCTACAACTAGGAGACCCAAACCTGTCCCAGCATGACAATGCCCCTGTGCACAAAGCCAGCTCTGTGAGATATAGTTTATTAGGTTTGGAAAGGAAAATCTCCTGCTGTAGAGCTCTGAACTCAACCCTATTGAAAGCCTTTGGGATGAATGTGAATGCTGACTGCACCCCAGGCCTCCTCATCTCACCTACATCAGTACCTGACTGTACTAACACCCTTGTGTCTGAATGAGCACAAATCTCTACAAGCAAAATCTAGTGCAGGGGTCCTACAAAATCTTCATGTCAAAATTACATACTTTCCCAGACTCGAATATGCCGATATGTTTTTTAAGAACTGATCCTAGCACCTCATGAACTGGCACATACTAGCATGAATTTACGGATTAAGTAGGAGAGTGAGAGAAGTGTATCTGCTTCCCTTGGTGGATGCACTCTACAGCACTGTGGGTTTTATGGTTCTGGTTAAAAGGTTCCAAAGGAGTGGATGAGCCAAAATGGTTTCACTTGAGAATATAAAGTTCTTACTGATCCAATATTTTTTTTTTTATACAGTGATTTGTCTTGCACAGCTGTTCAAGAAGTCTTATTGAAATGAAATGCCAGTTCCAACAATCTGGGTGGTCAAAATGTATTTTAGACCTGTTGTCTAACAGAGGAGTGTTGCAGGCCTGATTTTTAGAAAAGCTCACACTAGGTGCACACAAGATCCCCTTTAAGGTGTCTCAATGGAACATGCAAAGCAAAAAAAAGGCAGCTGTATCAGCACATTGCGTCAGGATGTTAGTTACAAATCCCAAAGGATCCTAGTCCAAAAGAAGACATCTATACAAGACGATTCATTTTCTCTATAGTCTATGGGATATACAGTAACTTAAAATATATTGTCATTCCAGTGGCTATTAATCCCTTTAATGTTGGTTTCATGGCATCCATACATCTCTAATTTGTGTATTAGTTTTCCACCTGTTACACATCAATACCAGAGTGAAATATCATGTACTGTACTGTGAGTGACGGAGCACGCTGGTCAGAAGGCAGGTCCATAATTTGCTATGCAATTTGAAAACTTATCTGAAGCATGTAATACAATATTTTCATTATGCATAAGCTCTGGGAATTGTGTGGGAAGTGTTCTTAGGGAAAAAAAATAAAATAAATAAATCGATTTCAACAATTGCAGGAAGCCATTAACCTCGAGTCTCGTTTATGTTCTCTGTTCTAGTCGTGATTATGCAAAACGAAGGCAGTGGAATGCCCACGCACAATCCAACAATTCATCTTTCTCGCTTCTGCTGCGTTCTTGTTTAAACAGATCACCTCCTCCCTTTTTTTTCCCCCTTTAAGCTTTCAGTAAATGATAACGTTGAGGGGTGGTGTTTCTTGAGGGTAAAGTCAATTTCGATGCTCCATTTAATTTAATTACATAGATTTTTGGAGATAAGGATGTACACACAGACAAACGGAATTCAAACCAAATGCGAAATGCTCGGTACGAGCGATCCTAAAACACACACACACACACACACACACACACACACACACACACACACACGTACTTCATTCCCCAATGCCTACATGGTGTTGCAAGGAGCAAGAGTCCGAATAATGCTGCACTACACACTTCCTGACAGCGGATTCAACCTTTTCAAAGCGGATTCCTTGTCTTTAGTCTGTGTTAACACACCTTGCCATGTCTGCTTTCACATTACATTAGTTTCCAGTTTTAGCTTAACCAATTAGTCTTGCAGCAAGCACACGAGAACTTCTATTCGCCCAATGGAGAAGCTAATGAATTCATCATTTATCTGATGGTATAATTACGTTTATTGGCATTCTTCTACTGGCATGAGTGCAAGGACATGGTTTTAATGAAGACTACAAAGCACTTCGGTGAGATTCTCTGAAGAATGGCATCTGCTAAATGCTGAAATTGTCAATGTAAATGTGGGGACTGAGAAAGCAAAAGTTCAGCAATGTGGATGTCGAAGGTAAACAAAATGTGAAATAGAATGACCTGCTCCTCTTTAAAACTCTAAAGATGCCCTGAAAATGTGTGTGTGGAATCAGATTTTCCCTCAATGCTGCTTTAGTTTTTTTCTTTTGATCATTACAGGCACTTTGGTATCATTTTAATGACCTCAACAGAAAAATAGACTCACGTGGTTGGCTTCCTCTGGGCTGGATCCATAAGGCGGAGTGTATCCCTGATGACACCTACTTTGACTTCCTCGTCCACTGGACTAGGTACATACTCAAAAACACCAGGCGATACCTGAAACATAAGAATGTTTCATAGTTGCATTTTAATATGTGGGTCTTTATACAAGGGTTGAATTATCACACGAGAACACATTTTATAGTGTACATACAGGACACAATAAATAGGACAATAAAAACAAATACAACATTTACAACATTTTATTCCATTTCCAAACTGCATGCTATTGTAAATATGAATGCATGAGAATTTTAAGTAACCAATAGAAGTACCGTAATTTCCGGACTATATTTATAAGCCGCACCCACTGAAAAATATGGTAGCCATTTTTGTCCAGTTATTATACCTAAACATTTAGCAAATCCTGAATTCGGAAGTGTAAAAACTTCATTTTCTTTTGACTGTTCCACATAAGAACACAGAGAATAATTTACCCGAAGGTAAAAACAAGAGTGCCGTAGATCCATTTCACCCTAAAGACACTGGTCTGCTGTCTATGTCAATACTCTTCTATATCTGAGCTGATAAGTGCATGGATAGCTTTCCTATGTACTTAAATAATGACACACAACAGTGCCTACACTGTCTGCATCACTCAACATGAACAGCCCTCCAATTCAGCCTTAATTCATGTAGGCACAACTAGATATTCACTCCATGTTAAATAGTACTGAACTTCATTTCCAAAAAATTCAAATAAAAAAAACAGTACTCAATCATGAAAAAGTGCTATATAAAAGAAATATATTAATAGAAATTTAGAAAAATAAAAGACATACATTCAAACTGAAATTAAAAGTAACACTCCAAAAATATTTACATCCAAAATGAATATTTTTTTAAAAAGAGACAGTGTCAGTGATTCGCCTCTAGAGGCTGCTCTTGTACTGTATAATGACAGCAAACCTTCTCAGCTACTCCAGTAACCCGAAAAAACTATCAGTATGGATTTTTGCTTATAGCCAATAGTCTCAGCAATCAACTACTGGGGACTATTAATTGGCAAAATCGCAAAATCGGTCACCCTCTAGTCACAATGTGAACATTGTGGAGACACTGCTTCATTTAGCTTGCAGAAATTATTAAACAGAAAGCATCCAGAAAACCTTTATGAGAAATCAGTGGTGGTAATTGTGTCCAAGCTGACTGTGGTTTCAAATCACGGGTTGCCACATTTTAACCAGAAATTGCATGCTCTATTACTGGGACTTCCTATGCTGTTTACACTATTCCCAGGCCCCTATATGATTTTTATGATTGAACCTGTACTTTATTAGTCTTATGCCATAAATTTTAAATAAATATTCTCCTACAAAAAATATCTGACAAAAAAGAAAGAAGTAGTGGTGTCTTTGTAAGTTGTTGGTGTTGGCCCATGCTAACTTACAGCTTCAACTTTATAGATTCTACAAGTCTTTGGAATTGTACTGGAGTGATTAACACCATTCATTAAAAAAATATTTCCTCAGCAGTTGGAAATTAATGGTACTGACAAAAAGTGCTCTCTGGTCCAAAATCTCCCAGTTTCACAAATGTGTTGAAAATTTCTGACTGTGAAAGCCATAGTGTATGATTTATCATCGTTTTCTTTATCATCATCAAACCATTCGATGGGTTCATGTACCCTGAGGATAGAGTCATTCCAGAAGAGAAGACTCGTGCGAAGTGAAAAAAGGTTTCATCGTTGGATATAGGAGTTCAGTCAGAAGAACTGACTCAAGTGAACAAAAATCATGGCAGTAAAATAGATCCTACAGAATAGTGGTATTCGCTTCATGTCAAGCATTGGGGTAAATACCATTCTCTGATAGTATGCCATGCTTTCCCAATGTATTTCAATAATTCCAGAATTGGGAAAAGAAATCAACCTAGTTGAGCCTTTTTATGAATAAAACTTCTGCAATCTGTGCCTTTCGCCATCTTGATCCAAAACCCATTGGCGGGCGGTCAGGACCAGCAAAGCCTTCTCTGCTGGCCTAAACACTATCAGAAGCACTGACCTACATTTACAAACTAGATTCTAATATTTGTTCCATGAAATTGTATTAATTGATTCTCTTCATTTCGTAGCGTTTCTCTTGGCTGCACTGCTTCCAGTACTTGTATGTGGATTTTTTGTCCAGTTGTCAGCCTTTATGTGCTGCCATGTCAATCTAATCTGCCCAGGGCCTGCAAAGTCTGTACTGCTGGCCCTTTTAGCTTTGAGAATATTACCAACGGGTCTGTTTATTTACCCAGTCAGATTTCAAATTCACCTCACAGGGTAGCTAGCTGGCCCAGAATAGCATCGGCATTTTTCCGTCCTCTAAATTGATTGGTCCGAGGGAAACTGTGTTCGATTGTAACCCAGTTCGACTGGCAAAACATGTCTGTAGCTCTCTCCACACATTAATACATCTGAGATAGATTATTTTATGCCTACGGAGGAAGAGAAATTAATTTGGTATCAGACATACTTAAAAATCCATTTTAAAGAAAAACTAGACATTGTGAGGAGGTCGGCCAACCCCGAAGCTAGCGTGTCTCAGCCCGGGAAAGGGTTTGTTCTCCACCTCCAGACCAGTGAATACGAGCGGTACCAGTATGTTTCTCCCCTCATTTATTCAGCTGTGTGTATTGAATTTTATATCACCTCACCTCTTGTTCATGTTCAATCCTCATGCTCGGATTGGCGTTGACCTCCAGGAGAACAGGCTTTAAGTTCTTCATCAACAGGATGTCAAAGCCCAGGATCTATAAATGCATAAGTTGTTCATAGAATATGGAATCATTACCCATTTATCACTGTTGTCATGGTGACATTTTAGCATCGCTATATAAGCTGCAAAAAAATAGTTATCTAGAAAATGCTGTGTTCAAGTGTATTTGTCTTGTAAAATATAATTGTATTATATCATAAAACATACCTGAAAACAAGTAGGTCCTGGTTTGCCTGGTGGTATATCAGCTTGATAATAGACCTTCAATTCAGGTACAAGTGCAATAACTGTCTTGATAACCAGCGCTATGATATCTGACCAAAGCTTCTTAATGTCAACTCCTTTAGAGGCGAGACGATAAAGGACACTGGAAAACGTGCGCTTGCTCCCTGTGCTGCAGCTGTCCGAGTGCACAAAATTGCCACTTTGAATGTTCAGCGAGTAGTTCGTCAAATGCATGAACACATGATTGAGGTTTTTCTGGCTCGGTTCCTGGTACAGTTCTGTGCAAAATCTAGAAAGGCCTTCTTTAGCGATGTAGATTTCTAAAGGGTCCAGAGAACGTACAAGAACGTAAAGGCGAATGTCAAACTTGAGCTTGTCGATGAGGAGCGGTTTCTGAATGTACTCTTGAACCACCGCCTGCTTGACTTGTGATCCTGAGATGGCCCGGAGGTCAGCAGGGTCACGGATGAGGTAGATGCCGTCGCCTTGGGAGCCGGAGTTGGGTTTGACAATGAATGTGGGTTTCAGGCTGGAGTCGCTGTCTTTCAACAGCCGAATCTATTATGCATCAGGTTAAAAGAATGAATGGGGAACTTACATTTCTTCTCAAATTCCAGCTTCGAATTTACAACAGAACTCTGCTGCCCTCTACAGCATTTGGGTCAAAATGTACAATTATGTAGTTATAAACAAATCAAATGATTTCCTCACCTGAATTTTCCTCCTTCCTGATTCTAAAAGGGGTTTGCAGAATTAACCTAGATCCCAGGTTGTCATTACTTGCTTTCTGGCAGATACTGTAAATGGCTAAACCTGGATTCACAGTAATTCTATTTCTGCCAATTACTGCCACAACTACTGCTAAAAAACAAAACAAAACAAAAAAACAGACTAGGTGTAAGTGAGGGGAAAAGTTTGCACACTGCGTATACGCCAAATACAACAGCAGCAGCCATATTCTCTGCCTGGCTAAGAATAGCTAGTTGCACCAGTTAAATAGAAATTTCATTGTAAACGAAAGCAATATAGAATTTCCGCTACTCGACTGAAAGATGTGTCCTTTTAACACAATGTTTTGTTTGTTTGTTGTCCATGATCATTTCTAACCTATTAAGTTAAATTTTTTTGTTCCTCTTTTCCAAAAACTAAACTAGCAACTAAACTAGCAGTTACGAGGCAGTTACACAGGACGCTCGCATGAATGCACAAAACCTCCTATCAGGCATTAAATCCCTTAAAGCGATCTCTTCTGATTTCTGAAACTTGAATGATTTAAGTAACTAAGTAAGTAGGTAACAAACAAGCAAACTAAATAAAATGGTGTATTTCTATTTGGTTATATTTCTCTTAGAGTTCTCTTACCATTTTCTATCCTACATGGGTTACATTGCTAATACTGGGTAATAAGTCTTGCTCTTTAAATCACAGAGTAATAATTTTAATAGAATAATATTTCTAAGTCTAGTTCTATAGTTTAGATAGATATTAATGGCACCAAGCTGTAAGAATTTACAGACTCTGCCTCAACCCAGACTCCACCCCAAGCTTGATCAAAATGAGCTCATCTGCAAACGGCTTAAAAATCCCAAAAGTAATTATGGAATTTGTTCGGAATTTCAGTCGAGTCAAATCTAATCATAGTCTTAATTTAATCAGTGTGGGAGAGGCAGCGAGCCCTCAAGGGCTATCTCTAACCAAAAGGTGTCCGAGACCATGATTATCTTTTAATCAATACCCTACCCCGACCTGCTGGGGGCGCCGGCACCAGCAAAGGTGTAAATTCCGTTGACTACCATCTGTTGACCTCCAGCTAGATAGTGGTATCACCCAGCCATGTGTTTCTTTACTCAAGACATCCTACACTTCATTTACATTTAAAGGCTAAATCCTATTTACACTTCAAAGGGAAAAAACATTATAAAATGTCTGGGCAGAATTTGTTCTGCGTTCTTTTTTGACTCCGATGAACCCAAAGTACTTCATTAAGATCATCGTTGTCCAACGCCTGGCTCATTAAAGGCTTTAACATTAACTAATCAGTTGGATCAAGCAGTTTGGCAGGGTGTATTGTGCCTCTTATAGTATGCTTTCTTTCTGATGGTATATTCATTCTCTTCATGCTCATGAATAGAATTCTGCACCTCAGTGGAGAACAGCTGATACTCCTCAGGCAGGATCCATGAGCGAGGGTAAAAGTTGTACTCTTCCGGGAAAAGCTGCTGCATGGTGCGTACGGCACGACTTAGGTTGATCTTGTGCAACATCTCTACCATTCCTGCACATAAACAGAGACAAGACCTTGTATTACTAGTAATCACTTTCTGACTGGTAACGATATTTGATCTAATGTAATAGATGTTTCATAAGTCAGTCATCTATCAATGTCAGAGTCAGTATACAGTACAGACCAAAAGTTTGGACACACCTTCTCAGTCAAAGAGTTCACTTTATTTTCATGACTATGAAAATTGTAGAGTCACACTGAAGGCATCAAGGGCTATTTGACCAAGAAGGAGAGTGATGGGGTGCTGCGCCAGATGACCTGGCCTCCACAGTCACCGGACCTGAACCCAATCGAGATGGTTTAGGGGTGAGCTGGACCGCAGAGTGAAGGCAAAAGGGCCAACAAGTGCCAAGCATCTCTCGAGGAACTCCTTCAAGACTGTTGGAAGACCATTTCAGGTGACTACCTCTTGAAGCTCATCAAGAGAATGCCAAGAGTGTGCAAAGCAGTAATCAAAGCAAAAGGTGTCTACTTTGAAGAACCTAGAATATGACATTTTTCAGTTGTTTCACACTTTTTTGTTATGTATATAATTCCATATCTAATTCCACGTGTTAATTCATAGTTTTGATGCCTTCAGTGTGGCTCTACAATTTTCATAGTCATGAAAATAAAGAAAACTCTTTGAATGAGAAGGTGTGTCCAAACTTTTGGTCTGTACTGTACATGGTTAAATGTATGGTCGGGTCGAGATTTAAACACAGTTACATGCACTGTTTCACTCCTTCTGACAGTCACAGGCAAAGAGCTTCCAGCAAACAGACATATGATGCAGCATTTGTAATAAATCCATCGGTCATACAGCTATTTTTCTTTCTCTTAATTTATCCATGTCAGATTGTGTGTACAACAATATGGAGGTGAACGTACAACCAGAAATACATTTACATGTGCATTTTGGCAGATGCTCCTTTTCGGAGCGACTTACAATTATCTTAGCAGATGAGGGCTTTGTTCTTGGTGGTGCTGGGATTTGAACTTCGGTTCAAAAGTGCAAAATCTTGACCACTGAGCTACCACTTCCCATATACAAATACACCGTTTTAGTAATGTTAATGGCAATTGTTTAATTTGAATGGCGTTTCTAAAAGAACATAATGTATTGAATAGGTTTTTTACATTAACAGACTGTGGGACAGTATTACAAAGGAGTTTATTAGAGGGACCGCACATGTAGGACGCTTAGGAGACAAGGTGAGGGAGGCGCAATTGAGATGTGCCGAAGAGGAACATGGGGTATTTCGGTAGAAGAATGCAGAGAATAGAGCCACCGGACAAGAGGTAAAGAGGAAGGCCAAGGAGAAGGTTTATTGGTTTGGTGAGAAAAGACATGCAGGTGGTTGATTCGAAAAAGGTAGATGCAGAGGAAAGGGTGGTATAGCGACGGGTGATCTGCTGTTGCAGCCCCTAACGGGAACATCTGAAAAAAGAAGCAGCATTAGTAATGGCTTCATTCACTATTTGACAATGGTTCACTATTTCCCTATTATTTAGTAGCTACTGGTCTTTGCTGAGATCTGGTAGGGTAAACATAAAGCAGAGGGTCAGTTCCTTTGAAACCATCTCCCTAAACATTAACAATTCAGCGGTCAAGCCTATGCATAGGTGTTGCAAAGTGGACTCAACCAAGTGCAACTTGAGTTCGGTTCCCTCCATTTCCAACACATCTCTCCACCAGACGAATGCGCTGCATTTATTATTGGCTCATGCTACTCTGTGGCTAGGGCTGCTAAAGTGATGAGAGACACACATCTGGAGTCGGGTTTCCATCCATCCACAGCCCATAGCTAAAAACTGCTAGCATGCTTGAATTAATTTCCCCATACCACAATATATACAGTTTCCAGTTAGTCATGCTGGAAGGGTGACACCCCTGTACTTCGTGTTAGAACACTTTGGAAGCCAAGCAACGATGCATCAACAACGTGCTCACTGCCTTAGCATTGACCATCGTACCAGATAGAGTTCTGCAATGCTAACAGTGCCAACATGGAATGCCCTTGACGAGTGATTTGAACCCCAACTTGAAATGAATCCAAATAATTCAGCCATTAAGCAGTGCTACTAAACCACTTAATGGCCAGGGCCTACAGTGGTGTGATTTTCAGCCAGAAATATTGCACACTGGACATCAGGTCAGCGGGTCTTGATGACCATTTTCACAGAGATGAAACAAACTCCTGCCCCATTTCCAATCTCCAACATTCTCTGCAATCAGGGTTTTCCACATAGGTTTGTTTTGGAGGGAAGCATGAAAAGTAAAAATAAATCCAACAGCCCAGAATAATGAATATTACTAAAATGTATTTTCCGTCTCAGAAGACGTGCAATGACTTCTATCCAGTCTAGATTTAAAAGGGCTGAACTGGTTATTTAAAGCTGTTCCATTCCCATGTTCATTTGTGCTATGCAAATACAGGACTAGATCGTGCCAGTGGAATTACTAAACACATATTTCCATGTTGCCAAAACACAACTGCCTTGGGAGATTTGCCAGACATTCCCTGTTCTACACTTTAGTCTCTCCCTCACAAGTCTTTCAATGATGTACCTATGCAGGTGGCCCCAAGACACCTGTATACAGCTCTATATATACGTAATTTCAAAGAAGACTGTGTAATTCAGGATACATCTGAACTTCTCACTGACATTACACGCTACTTAGACTGAGGACGGCCATTCTTCAAGACATGGAAGGCTGCCTTTTTTAAAGAAAGACAGGCCCAGTGGGTGGTGAACATACTGGTAAGCTGGTTAGACACCAAACCTATACACTGATATGCCACTCAATTAGTAGTGTCTCCTCCTCATAGTCATTACATAGTTGTATGCAACAACACAATATTTTGTTCTATTTGGGACTCACCATGCACCATCACCAGGTTCTACTAATTTAACATCACACCTGCCAGTGGTCTGAGTAGAGATTATTATTATTATGGGAGTTATTCTACAAACCCAGAATGACTCCCATGGTGCTCTGTCATTCACTATTAGTGCTGAGTCGACAAGGAGTCGACAAGAACATTCCAGAAAAGGATGGTGGTATGACATTATATTAACCTAAAATACCAGATAGAGTAATTTTTACATGTTAATACAGGGTTCATCAAACCACAGATTTGAGAACAGCAAGCATTTATTTGTCCTTATAGAAAACATTTGGCGCATCATAAAGAGGAAGATGCGACAAAGAAGACCCAAGACAGTTGAGCAACTAGAAACCTGAATTAGACAAGAATGCGACAACATTCCTATTCCTAAACTTGAGCAACTTGTCTCCTCAGTCCCCAGACATTTGCAGACTGTTAAAAAAAAGAAGAGGGGATGCCACACAGTGGTAAACATGGCCTTGTCCCAACGTTTTTGAGATGTGTCTTCCCTCAAAAAATTATACATTTTCTCCGTTTAAACATTTGATACGTCATCTCTGTTGTATTCTGAATAAAATATTGAAATTGAAACTTCCACATCATTACATTCTGTTTTTATTCACAATTTGTACAGTGTCCCAACTTTTTTGGAATTGAGGTTGTAGTAAAATGAGTAATAAACAAATCTTTTAGGTATTTACTGTAAAATAATTATACCTGGTTAGAATACTAGTAAGTATAAATACTAGTAAGAACGATCATGGCCACAATATTTTTGAAAGTCTGTAACAGATTTGCCAGGATACTTTACCGAATTCAAATGCATATATTGTATATACCTTATTCAAAAGACTTACATAACACAATTTGTTTCCAAACAGCCAAAATGTCCATATACTGACCATGCATTTCTAAAGCCCTGAAGAAAATTCAACTCAAATAATCAAACCCAGATTGCCCTCATGAAATGTTACAATGCAATTGGTTTACATCTTATCTTGGAATTAGATAATTGATTTGAATTAAGGTTTGTATATGTTATGATACAGTATATATAATTTTTTTTCTATATATGCCAAGCATATATATATATATATATATATATATATATATATATATATATATATATATATATATATATATATATATATATTTTTTGTTCATTGTAACTTACCTGGGAATTTGTTGACCTGCCCTGAAACAATATTCTCATGATCATGAAAGGAGACACCATGCCAGTAAATATCACATGCAGTCCGTCTGCCTGTTGGAAACTGAGAGAGTAAATAGAGAGAGAAGAAAACAACATTAAAAATCTTCAACTACAGACCAAATTCAGTACTGATACTTCATAGAAATACCGAGTAAAAGCCTAAGGTGTAAATAACACAAAAAAAATCTAAGAAAGTGAAGCAACTAGTATAATATACATTTCAATTGTTCTAAATTAAAAAATATCTGTTTATGTGCAGTACACACACATGAAAACTTATCATAGATATACAGCTAATACAGTTATTACATTGATCACTGTATTAATACACCATACTGAACAAAATAAAGTGAACACATCTAACAAATTACAAATAAAGCACAAATAAAGTCAACATTAATTCACAAAATTTGAATATCTTAAATTAGTAATTGTATGAGCAAGGGGTATATGCAGGTGTTTATTATTGGCTTATGGTTTATTTATCCAATGATTCATCATATGAAACTGCAAAATATGCCGTATTTTAATTGTCTGAAACAAACTAATGTTTTGCTACACTACGCTTGTATGGCAAATTTTTAGGCTTTTGAACAGTCAGCAAAACTACACAAAAAAATTCACGAGTGAGATCTAAAAACTGTGCACCATCCCCAAAATTAACGATATAAAAAAAAAAAAAAAACATTTTTATTTAGGTACTATTAATAGTGTATGTAGTTATTTGTTTAGAGCCATCATTTGGATTTTCAGTCTTATACTACATTGGAAACAACAGATAAGCTTTATTTTTAATCCCAAACTAAAAACCATGGGGGGGGGACAAACCTGGGCGCCTCTATGTTCCTCTGAGGCTACAATAGTGATGAGTGATAAATGTCTTCCCCTCAAAACAACAACTATGTAAAACAGAATATAGTTTTAACAAGCATATACGTCTAAAATCTTTACTTTTAGAGTAGAAATTCTGAGGGCACATGGTGATTTCTTTGGGTTTACCTGGTTGAAGCTATGCCCTCTAGATATAACTAGCTAGCTATTACTAGCTCTTGGTAACAGCTAGCTAGAACACACTGTAGAGTAGACTTTTATGATTTACCCTGTGGTATAAAGTATATTTATAACACTAGAATTTCCATTTTGTCCTTTTAACCTGGATTCACTGATCTTGAATTCCATGGGGCTGTTACTATAGTTTTATATGTATTACACTTTTTGATTCTACTAGTTTTAATTAATCAAAGGAAACTTGTAGGTTTGCTTTTTACATGCTTATGCGTGCAAAGTATGTCAAAAGTATATCAAAAGAAATAATCACCTATTTTATCAAGTCTTTGAGACACGTGCATGTTCTTTTAGTTTTTTTATGTAACAAACAAGGTCATTTAAGGGTATGAAGGTTTACTTTTGACCAAACAAATGTACAATTTTACAGATTTTGCTTGATTTTCATTGTAAAATCCTCCCTTAGTATAACAGCTTTACACACTCTTGGCATCTGGACAGTTAGTTTCTCTAAACATTCAGATTAAATACTTTGCCATGTCTCTTGTAAAACTTGCCAAAGGTGTTCTTCACTAGTGCAAAATTTCATTGAGTTCATCCCAGAGCAGTTCAATGGGATTTAGGTGCAGTGACTGGGCAGGACAGGCCATTCCATGATAGATAACACGCCAGCTGACTGTTTGCTCTCTAAAAAACGCTACAAAGCTTTGACATATGTTGTGGGTCATTGTGTTAGGTTCCTATCAGCCGCAGTTCACACAGAATGTCATCGCAATGAAGTATGGAATTAGCCATTTTGGTTTAGAATGCATTTCACTTGGAATAAGTCTCCAAACGTCACTGCTCCGAAACAACCACAAAACATTAAGCTTCTTCATCTTGCACAAGATCCTTAGTTGGAGCCAAAAATGTCCAATTTAGAATCATCTGTCCACTAAACTTTCTTCTAATCATTTACTGTCCAAATCTTGTTCGTCTTTGTCATTTTTTTAGTTTGTTGCAAAAACTTGCAGGTGTCTGAAAACAATAAATGAAAAGGTCTCAATAGTGAGCTTTTTTGAGCCTGCTGTGCCTTTTTAAGAATGAAATATAAACGCGATGTTCAAACTGTATGTAAAATGACGTGTACCAGATTGGATTCTGTGAGGACTATGTCACTGTTTAACAGGGTAATAGAGATGAAGCACTGTTTCTATATTAGGCACCTGGTACACTGAGGAAACGAGGGATGTGATCAGATTAGGAATGTGTAAATAGGGTTGTGGAAAGGTCACATGCAATTGAGAAACAAACACACAATCAAGGAAAATCTCTATTATAATCAGTGACTCTCATTATTTACAAGTCTTTTGGTTTAAAAAACCAAAAGAAAGGATTTTCTATTCAAACTTTATACAAGTACTTAAAAGTAGCTTCCACACTGGCTTCTGTCTGTTAAGTCCCTCATTGACCTGCAAACGGGATCGGATAGAAATAAGATTATCCCAGATTAATCACTAATCATGCTTAATCATTTTCTACCTTCAAACTGCGACCCATGTGTTTAACGTCAGCAGGAAGAGCTGAGACACTTTTTTGACACACCAAAAAGAATGGCATTCACTACATTTTTCATTTTTAATTTAAATAATGCAGTACATTTCAGAATGATCTACACTTCCAGAGAAAGGCCAACATGTGCTATTGGCATAAACATACCAACAAACATAATTACACAGTTGGAAAAGGACCAGGATGAAGAAGATAATGAATACATTTTAAAATGAATACTGGATAAAAAATGAACACTATGTAAAATACTACTGAACTTTATTATAAAAATAAAACAACACAGAATTTTGAAAATGGGCTAAATGAAACAAATAAATATTGAGGAAAATAAGATTTATTTAAACTGAAACAAAAAGTAGCACTTTAAATAAATAAAACCAGTAACACCTAAAATGAATAAAAGAAAAGACAGTAAACAGCGTCAGTAAATCATAAACAGTACGTTGTGTCAGTTATTTACCTCTAGAGGCCGCTCTCGTACATTATAACGTAACCCGGAAAAACGTATCGGTATGGAGTTTTGCCATCCGATAATTCCAGCAATCAACTATCCATGCAGATCAATCGGCAAAACCGATGAATCGGTTGACCTCTACCTGTGACCTCAACATCATAATATGACATAAAATTTTGCAAAATGACTGCAGTATAACACAGTTAATATAATGACAATTTAATGTATTTTGATTTGGCTAGGAGTTAAGCTTTGAAAGTTTGTTTATTTAACTTTGTGGGTTTTTTCATTAAAGTTCCCTGTTTCTTAATATTTTTATGCAAGTGTACAGAATAGTCTTTTTTTTTTGTTGTTTTTTACCTGACAGGTATTTTGTTTGGAGCGGGCGTGTAAGTCTGCTTGGGACCATGGCAGCTTTGGATAGTTTTCACACACCTTACACACCAAGCATAAAAGTCAGTTCAGTCAGATGCCTCAAAATAAATCCAAACAAAAGATAACTTTCACTGTATTACCTCTAGCCCACTGCTTTTGCTTTTTTTTGGACCATTGCTCATACCAGGGCCTTTATCTGGGTTAGAATTTGTCCAGAGCCCAGTTCGGAGTTAGCATTTTTCCTTTTCAAATATATCTCCAGTGCTGTCAATTGCTATCTGTCGCACTTATGATTCAAATAAACAGTACGTTGTGTCAGTGATTCACCTTTAGAGGCCACTCTCGTACTGTATAGCGTAACCCGGAAAAACTATCAGTATGGATTTTTGCCATTCGATAATTCCAGCAATTAACTATCCGATCCAAAACCGTTTGACCTCGAACTGTGACCTCAACATCCTAATATGGTCATCAACAAAACATAAAAACATGTATGTTTCCACACATACACATGACTACAAACTTACTCAAAATGCCAATCATTAAAACTCTTCACATTGTTATGAGCAACCCAATACAATTAAGTTATAGCCACCAAAGCCAAACATGCTTTACTCTGCTGTCAGACACTGTCGGATTTAGTTACTTGAGTGACAGTTTTAGTAACTTGTCTTTGTTTTTCAGTCTGTCTCATTACCAATATCACTACCCAAGAATGTACATGAGTCTTTCGGTTTATTATAGGCGAACAGCACAGGACAAAAGGGTAAAACAGATACGGATCAAATGAAACCCAAGGCTTACTAGGAAGGTATAATGTTACGAGTGAGTCTTCACATGCATTTATCGTGTGTATAACTCGCACCAGGCAGCCGTCACACAACACACATGGTCGTGCGTATGGTGCCATGTAATGGGTAATTAATATATTTATGGGAGGCATGGAGTCATTCCTGTTAACCCAGAATGTGGAATGTAACCATACACGAGCGACTCTGAAAGCGTTGAAGAACAAAATTGAGTTGAGAGATGGGTGATAAAATATTCAGCTGAAGTATATGAGCCATTGGAAATTTGACTCTAGTATCATTCAGGAGATAAATTTACTAATCAGGCATCTTATTCGTGATGATATATTCAGGCTTTAGCATATTTTGTTAAAATTCATGCGGAAATTCATTTACCGGCCATTTAAGTCATCCAGAACAAATTCATCCAATTCCATCAGTTAATTAAAATACAGTATAAATGAAAACGAATCCACATGATTTTTAAATTATTAATTTCTAAATAAACAACATATGCTAATGCATGGTGTAAAATGCTTAATATCTAAATCACCTCTAGAGGCCGCTCTTGAACAGTATAACGTAACCCGGAAAAACTGTCGGTATGGATTTTTGCCATCCGATAATTCCAGAAATCAACTATCCATGCAGATCACTCGGCAAAACCGATGAATCGGTTGACCTCTACCTGTGACCTCAACATCATAATATGACATAACAAAAATTTTATAAAATGACTGCAGTCTAACAGTTAATATAATGACAATTTAATATATTTTGATTTGGCTATGAGTTTAGCTTTAAGAGCTTGTTTATTCAACTTTGTGGGTTTTTTTTTTTTATAAAGTTCTCTTTTTCTTAATATGTTTATGCAGGCGTACAGAATAGTCCTTTTTTTTTACTTGCAGGTATTTCATTAAGAGAGGGCGTTTAAGTCTGCTTGGAACCATGGCAGCATTGGATAGCTTTCACACACCTTACACACCAAGCATAAAAATCGGTACAGTCAGATCCCCAACAGTAAACAGTAAATCCAAACGAAAGATAACTTTTTTACCTCAAGCTCACTGCTTTTGCTTTCTTTTGACCACCACTTATACCAGGACCTTCATCTGGGTTAGAATTTGTCCAGAGCCCGGTCAGGAGTTTGCATTTTTGCCTTCTCGAATATATCTCCAGTGCTGTCAATTGCTACCTGTCGCACTCATCATTCATGCGATTGTCTTGAATTAACAAGGTAATTCTTGTGCTACCTACACTGCCACCTATTGACAGGCCCCGGTACTCGAAAATGGCAAATTATTTTGGTTAATGAATAATTTCTTTGGACCAATTAAAGGGGAAATTATCCAATTGTGAGTGGTTGAAAATCACAGCTATATATATATATATATATATATATATATATATATATATATATATATATACACACACACACACACACACATACAGTGAGGAAAATAAGTATTTGAACACCCTGCTATTTTGCAAGTTCTCCCACTTAGAAATCATGGAGAGGTCTGAAATTGTCATCGTAGGTGCATGTCCACTGTGAGAGAAATCACAATGTATGATTTTTAACTATTTGTATGATACAGCTGCAAATAAGTATTTGAACACCTGAGAAAGTCAATGTTAATATTTGGTACAGTAGCCTTTGTTTGCAATTACAGAGGTCAAACGTTTCTTGTAGTTTTTCACCAGGTTTGCACACACTGCAGGAGGGATTTTGGCCACTCCTCCACACAGATCTTCTCTAGATCAGTCAGGTTTCTGGCCTGTCGCTGAGAAACACGGCGTTTGAGCTCCCTCCAAAGATTCTCTATTGGGTTTAGGTCTGGAGACTGGCTAGGCCATGCCAGAACCTTGATATGCTTCTTACAGAGCCACTCCTTGGTTATCCTGGCTGTGTGCTTCGGGTCATTGTCATGTTGGAAGACCCAGCCTCGACCCATCTTCAATGCTCTAAATGAGGGAAGGAGGTTGTTCCCAAAATCTCGCAATACATGGCCCGGTCATCCTCTCCTTAATACAGTGCAGTCGCCCTGTCCCATGTGCAGAAAAACACCCCAAAGCATGATGCTACCAACCCCCATGCTTCACAGTAGGGATGGTGTTCTTGGGATGGTACTCATCATTCTTCTTCCTCCAAACACGTTTAGTGGAATTATGACCCAAAAGTTCTATTTTAGTCTTATCCTACCACATGACTTTCTCCCATGATTCCTCTGGATCATGCAAATGGTCATTGGCAAACTTAAGACGTGCCTGGACATGTGCTGGTTTAAGCAGGGGAACCTTCCGTGCCATGCATGATTTCAAACCATGACGTCTTAGTGTATTACCAACAGTAACCTTGGAAGCGGTGGTCCCAGCTCTTTTCAGGGCATTGACCAGCTCCTCCCGTGTAGTTCTGGGCTGATTTCTCACCTTCCTTAGGATCACTGAGACCCCACGAGGTGAGATCTTGCATGGAGCCCCAGTCCGAGGGAGATTGACAGTCATGTTTAGCTTCTTCCATTTTCTAATGATTGCTCCAACAGTGGACCTTTTTCACCAAGCTGCTTGGCAATTTCCCGTAGCCCTTTCCAGCCTTGTGGAGGTGTACAATTTTGTCTCTAGTGTCTTTGGACAGCTCTTTGGTCTTGGCCATGTTAGTAGTTGGATTCTTACTGATTGTATGGGGTGGACAGGTGTCTTTATGCAGCTAACGACCTCAAACAGGTGCATCTAATTTAGGATAATAAATGTAGTGGAGGTGGACATTTTAAAGGCAGACTAACAGGTCTTTGAGGGTCAGAATTCTAGCTGATAGACAGGTGTTTAAATACTTATTTACAGCTGTATCATACAAATAAATAGTTTAAAAATCATATATTGTGATTTCTGGATTTTTTTTTAGATTATGTCTCTTACAGTGGACTTGCACCTACGATGACAATTTCAGACCCCTCCATGATTTCTAAGTGGGAGAACTTGCAAAATAGCAGAGTGTTCAAATACTTATTTTCCTCACTGTATGTATGTATGTATGTATGTATGTATGTATATATATATATATATATATATATATATATATATATATATATATATATATATAGTAAGCAACAATTCACTTCACCACTTGAATAAATTTGATTGGTCAAACATTGCAAAAGCGCTCATATTTCGCGTTTCGATGTGTGTATCGCTCTGCCGGGCAAACAATCCTTTTTTCGGGAACACAACTTGAAAGCGTGTTTGATGAAGATGAAAAAAGAAACACAGGCTGGAATGTACAAATCAATATACACTAATTAACCAGCTATAAAGTGTGTTTTTTTTATTTAGGATCTATTTCTGCTTCAGGAGCAACAGTAAATAGAACATACTGGTAAAATATCACTGTTTATAGACCTGCTGTATAAAAATAATCATGTGGCTATACTAAATAACGTGCATAATTGTGGTCTCGTGGGTTTCCTTGAGGTTCTGCTGGTTTCCACAGGAAATCTTGGCATGTGGATCAGCTAAAGTGCATCTCTTCCAGGTGTGGATGCACGTGCATATGAATCAGTGTGATGCCCAGAGCCAGGGTTCTAGAGATACTACAAACGCCCTTGCTGACTAAGATGCCTGTTGTGACGTCACAACTCCTGCAGTTTCTCTCACCTCTTTCCATTTGAGTTGTCTGATGCTGAGCTTGAGCGCCTCCAGGGACGTTTTGGCTTTGGACGTGTCCACCGTGACCGATCGTGGATTTCTTGCACCTCTGGTCGCGTCCTCATCCTCCGCGGCTTTGCACGGACTTCCGGCGGGGGTCAGCGCGTGCCGTCGTGCGCCCTTGGCGGCGCCGGGAGCGCATGCGCGCGCCTTGCTCCGAGCCACCAGATCGGGGCCTCGCTTCACGATTCCGGTTATTGGTTTGCCCTTAACTTTTCCACAGCTCTTTTCGGACGTGCCGGTGGTTTCTGGAGCACGAGAACCGGATGCCGGTGAACACGCCGGCAAATGCCCGGTAGCGCGCGCCTCCATCTGCTCGTGCACGTTGGGCTTCTCATAGTGATCAGTCATAGTGTCTCAGCTCGCGCATAAGCCTGTTAAATACACATCTACCTTAGATCTAGCAATAAATAAATAAAATAAACAAAATCGGTGCATTGCATTTGCATGCATTTAAATAAACAAGCACCAATTTTTTTTTTCTATTTTAAATAGTATTTGTTCTCCATAATATGTTGCACTCGTATATTAAATCAACACTCTTAACCCAATTTTTTGTGCATTTATGCATTTCTTTTCATTCTTTTTGTAGGGGAAAAGAAAAACCCCACAACTGATGGAATCTACCCAAACGCTCCAAGTGCAAGCTTTGCAATGCATTCAGCTACTAACATTTTACACCAATCGGAGACACAAATAATACAAAATAAACACTAACTTATCTTAAAAGTGTTTACTTCATGCACATTCTATATATAAGATGCATAATCACCTGCTATTTCTGCCTCTGCTATTCCGTTAAACAGTTCATCCTCCTCACCATGATGTTCTCTTTAATCTCGGAATAAAATACCGAATTAATAACGAATAAAACATCAAAATCCCCGTTAGAAAGGTAGAAAAGCTTCTTGATTTCCTCGTGCTAGAAAACAGTGCACGTCCCAAAGCACCTCCACTGTCACCACATTCACCGCGACTGTTTTGGTCTCATTGACCACGCAACGGACGGAACCCACAGAGGGACACAAGAGAAAATGCGTTTCTGTTTTTCCGTTGTTGTTGTTGCTGTTGAACCACGAGAGGCGCTGTAGAGCAGTGCGACGTAAAGTATACACCGACCACGTTTACGACCACCAATCAGGAATAACATTATGACCACCTGCTTAATATTGTGTTGGTCCCCCTTTTGCTGCCAAAACAGTTCTGACTGAGCATCAACAGCAACTTCTTCAGCAATTTGATTTACAGGAGATCATCTGTTGCTAGACTTTGCTCCCCACGTGCATCAGTGAACCTCATGATCCTGTCACCGGTTCACAACACTTTTATTAGATACTGACCGGAACACCTTACAAGAGCTGCAGTTTTGGAGATGCTCTGACCCAGTCATATAACTTAGCCTTTATCAAACTCACTCAAATCCTTACACTTGCCCATTTTTCCTGCTTCTAACACGTCAACTTTAAGGACAAAATGTTCACTTGCTGCCCAATAAATAAATCCCACCCTCTAACGGGTGCCATGATGAGGAGATAATCAGTGTTATTCACTTCATAATGTTGTAATGTCGTAATGTTATGCCTGCTCAGTGTATTACGGGCCACTAGTACAGATAATACATTTAGTTTTTATCAATAGCAGGCCCAAGCCTTTTATAACGCCACGGTTATAGAACTCATCAACATTATACAGAAACTCAGCATAATAATGTGTTGCATCACAGACAGGAATCACATGCAGTGAGAACAACAACAAACAACAACAAGTCTCCTTTCACTGCAGCCAAAGCTGCATCACATACAACGTGTTTTAACCTAATAAAAATGACCCTGGGTTTTCTGTGTATTGCGCTTTTCCTGAGGCAAATTATTTGTTTCTGTGCAAATTCTATTGAAAAAAGTATGTATATATACGTACAGTCTAAATATTTCAAACATTTTTTAAGCTTTTAAGCCTATATATATATATATATATATATATATATATATATATATATATATATATATATATATATATATATATATATATATAAATAAAAGCTTAACAAAGGTTTTAAATATTTTGACTGACTTTTCCTGGTGATGTCCAGTTTCTCTTGAAATATCCAGCTTGTAAATGTCCTTGTAAGTGTATCTATGACCAAATTTGTTTTTACTCTGTCTCACACAATTATATTTGAGCTTGTGCAGTTTGCTACAGATGCGGTTTGCTGCCGCTAACTAGTTTACCATCTATCCATCCCTAACCATCCAATCATAAGATGTGAAAATGCTGACATGATCATACACCTGCTAGAAGGCAACAGCAACATGGAATTTGAGCTAAAAAAAAAAAAAAAAAGTCGCAGTGCTGAGTCAGGTGGTCTTACAATACTTTCTGTTGACCCCAGCAACACGAATAGTCTATCAGGAATAATTAATTTCGTGGACAGAAATATATTAAAATGTAAGCCAGTGATTCTGATTTGGTAGAGTCTGATTCTACTGCAGTTCAGGCAGCGGAGAAGGCCTTGGTGGCCCACCATGGAGAAGAAGTTGGTAGATTTATGACCGAAAATTTTTCAGTTTTCAATATTCAGGAGAAATTATCTTATGTCATAACTGTTAATGTTAATATCCTGATAACAATGGAGACATTATGGCTTCTGTTTTCACTACACAAATTTTGCACTTCCATGGACCAGCCACTTGAGGGCGCTCTAATTCTAATTTTTAAAACAGGATTCACAGTACATTCAATCTCCAAGCTCCTTTAATGTAATAGTAGACACTTAAACATGTCACGTTTACGCTTCCCAGAGGTGGAAATATTAATAATTGTATTTGTAAATATGTATTAAATTTAGCCATATGCATTATGCTCTGCCACTGTTGAACCTTTGAGCAAGGCACTTACTGTAATCTGCTCAAGGGTCTCTGTACCATGGTGTGCCCTGTTCTCTGACTAGCTGGGTTATGTGAAAAATGACAAATTCCCTTCAGGATTAATAAAGTACTCAAAATTTCATAAATAAAAAATTAATTAAAGAAGATAGGTCATCTCCTTTGTATGCTAAGTTCTAAAAATGTCTAACATTGAACAGTTTCCTAAGCATTTAGCTAAATTATCTTGGAAAATTTGTGAACAATTGAAAGCTTATTTATTATGGCATTATATAATATCTGATTTTATTTCAGAGCACTATAACGCTCAAAACATGTCCAATTAAAAAATGGGATATCCATCCAGTGACTATTTAAAAATCCCAGTTTAGAATACAATCATATAATTTTGCCATTGAATTTAAAATGCATGTAAGTTCTACTAACTTGTTAACATGAAAATGTTTTTGGTCCTTTCCTAATACCAGGTAGCATCAGATGCACCACCTAGTTTTCCATGTTCCCATGTGAGTTTCTTCCCCAGGTTCTTCAGTTTCTTCTTGCGGTTCAGAAAAACACAGGTAGACAGAAGCAACTATGCTGTTTTGCATGAAAACATAATTTTTTTTGGCAAACCAGCTTAGTTGCTTCCAGTGACAGGCCATGCATTTGGTACCTGGGCCTTCAGTGGGGACTTACCCGACTTAATCCACCTCTTAATACCACCACTATCACGTCACAATCAAAGAAACCATCAATACTATACAAAAAAGCAATAAAACAACGCGTGGCATTACAGAGAGAGAGGCATTTCACATATGGAGGATAAATACCAAAGCAAGAAACCCAGTTAAGACTCCAAACCTCTACACTACAAGCGCAACTGTGCCACCTACATCATCTGGAGCAGTTCAGAATCAAAATTTGTCTAACCTGACAAAAACTTTAAAATGTTAATAAAATACAACCTACTCACCAGAGATGCAGATTCATAATTTGCACCACTCCTCAGAGGCTATAAGCCAGTGGTATTGCTCGTATTCTCTGGTCTGGAAGTGGAGAACAAACCTTTTCCCGGGCTGATACAAGATAGCCAGCTTCGGAGTTGGCCAACCTCCTCACGATGTCTAGCTTTTCTTGAAAATGTATTTTTATGTCCAAATCAATTTCTCTTCCTCCATCAGCCTTTGTGGGCATAATAAAGTCTAACTCAGATGTATTAATGTGTGCAGATCTGCACACATATTTTGCCAGTCGAACTTGTACTTGTACTTGCTGTAACAATTTTCCTCTGACCAACCAATCAGAGGACGGAAAAATGCTGCCGCTATTCTGGGCCAGCTAGCTAGCTAGGCCCTGTGAGGCAAATTTTAAAATTTGATTGGTTAAAGAAACAGAACCATTGCTACTATAGTCTTAGGTACATCGGCCAGCACAACAGATTCTGAAGAGCCTGTTTTCGGCTTCTTCCATTAGGGGTCGCCACAGCGGTTAATCGGTCTCCATACTACTCTGTCCTCTACATCTGCCTCTTTCAAACCAACTACCTGCATATCTTCACCACATCCATGAACCTTGGTCTTCCTCTTTTCCTCCTGCCTGGCGGCTCCATCCTCAGCATTCTCCTACCAATATACCCCATGTCCCTCCGCTGCACATGTCCAAACCATACAACATCTCAGGTCTCACCACAGTCCTATAAACTTTCCCTTTCACTCTTGCAGATACTCTTCTATCACAAATCACTCCTGCTATCACTCTTTTCCACCCACTCCACCCTGCCTGCACTCTTTTCTTCACTTCTCTAACACACTCTAGATTACTTTGCACAGTTGACCCCAGGTACCTGGACTCCACCACCTTCACCACCTCTTCTCCCTGCAACTGCACTACTTCACTGCCTTTCCTCTCATTCACACACATGTACTCTGTCTTACTACTTTCTCTTCAGCGCGTACCTCCACCTCTCCAGGCTCTTCTACTCTCCCTACACTCACCACAAATCAATCATCTGGAAACATAATAAACTTTATCTATGACTCTGACTGACATAAAGGACATCACAAAGACTCCTGTCTGACCTCGTCTGTCAACCTGTTTATCACCACTGCAAGCAGCAAAGGGCTTAGAGCCGATCCTTGATGCAGTCCATCCTCCACCTAGAACCAGTCTGTCGTTTCCACTGCACACTTCACTGCAGTCACACTGTCCTCATACATGTCCTGCACCACCCTCACATACTTCTCTGACACACCTGACTTCCTCATACAGTACCACAACTCCTCTCTCCACCCTGTCATACGCTTTTTCTAAATCCACAAACACACAATGCAACTCTTTCTGACCTTCTCTTTACTTCTCCATCAACATTCTCAAAGCAAATAATGCGTCTGTGGTGCTCTTCCTCAGCATGAAACCATTCTGTTGCACACAGATGGTCACCTCTTCTCTCAGCCTAGCTTCCACTACTCTTTTCCATAACTTCATGGTGTGACTGATCAACTTTATTCCCCTGTAGTTACTGCAGGTCTGCACATTATCCATTATTCTTAAAGATCAGTACCAGCACACACCTTCTCCATTCCTCAGGCATCCTCTCACCTTCCAAAATCTTGTTAAACAATATAGTTAAAAGTCCACTGCCATCTCTCCTAAAAATCTGCATGCTTCTACCAGTATGTCATTTGGTCCTACTGACTTTACACTCTTCATCCTCTTAATCAAGTCAAGTCAAGTTTATTTTTATAGTGCTTTTCAGAGCAGCTTTACAGAATTTAACAGTTAAGGTGAATGATGTGTGTTTATCCCTGATGAGCAGCCATGGCAACTGTGAGACACATGAGGCAAAAACCTTATGAGGAACCAGACTCAAAAGTGGAACCCAACCTTATTTGGGTGACAAATTAATCGCTGCTCTCACTTCCTCCTTACTAATCCCATCCACTTCCTGCTTCACCATCTCCACATCATCCAACCTTTTCTCTCTTATTTTCCTCATTCATCAGCTGCTAAAAATACTCCCTCCATCTTCTCAACACACTCTCCTCACTAGTCAACACTTTCCATCTCCATCCTTTATTGCTCTAACTTGCAGCACATTCTTCCCAGCTCGGTCTCTCTGCCTGGCCAAACAGTACAAATCCTTTTCTCCTTCCTTAGTGTCCAACCTCTGATACAGCTCCTTATGTGCCTTTTCCTTCGTTTGCCACATCCCTCTTTACCTGCTGCCGCATCTCCTTGTACTCCTGCATACCTTTCTTATCACTCTGTCGATCCCAAATCTGTTTTGCCAACCTCTTTCCCCTTATGCTCTCCTGCACTTACTTATTCCACCACCAGGTCTCTTTGTCCTTCTTTCTATTTCCAGAATTCACAATAAGTAGTACCTTTCTAGCTGCCTCCCTCATCACTTCTGCAGTAGTTACCCAATCATCCAGCACATCTTCACCACCACCGAGTCCCTGTCTGACCTCTTCCCTGAATCTCACACTACACTCTTCCTCCTACAGTTTCCACCATCTTATTCTTCTTTCAGTCCTCACTCTTCTCCTCTTCTTCTTCATCTCCAAAACCATCCTACAGACCACCATCTGATGCTGTCTAGCTACACTGTCCCCTGTCAACACCTTACAGTCTCCAATCTCCTTCAGGTTGCATCTCCTACATAGAACTATGGTCCACCTGTGTGCACTTTCTCCGCTCTTATACGTCACCCTATGATCCTCCTTCTTCTTAAAATAAGTATTTACCACTGACATTTCCATCCTTTAAACAAAATCTACCACCATCTGACCTTCCACATTTCTCTCCTTAAGGAAATAATCACCTATTTTCCCTTCACCAACATGCTCATTAAAGTCTGCCCCAATCAATAATCTTTCTTTCCTAGGTTCACTCTCTACTACTTTATCTGACTCACTCCAGAACTTTTCTTTCTTCCTCATCTCACAACCCACTTGTTGTGAAATATTATTGGAAGGCATGGGATTAACTTTCACTGTTATGCTGATAAAACCCAGTTAACGTATAAATCTTATCAAAACCAGACAAAACATCTTAATTGTCCAGGATAACTGTGTTAAAGAATTAAAAGATTGGATGACGCATAACTTTCTATTATTAAATTCTGATAAGACAGAGATTTTGCTCATCAGCCCAAAAACCAGTACACAGAAGCTCCTGCATTTTAACCTGCATTTAGAAGGATGTACTGTAACTACTAGTTCAACAGTAAAAGACCTGGGAGTTATTTTAGACACCCACTTGTCTTTTAAAAATCATATCAACCAAGTTACAAAAACAGCCTTCTTCCACCTTAGAAATATTGCTAAACTAAGAAACATATTGTCTATATCTGATGCAGAGAAGCTCGTCCATGCATTCATGACCTCCAGACTGGACTATTGTAATGCATTTCTAAGTGGATGTCCTGCATTATTAATAAACAAGCTACAGTAAGTTCAGAATGCAGCAGCCAGAGTCCTGACAAGGTCGAGAAAATATGACCACATAAACCAATCATACAAACCATCATATTATCCCCTACACTGGCTACCTGTTGAGTTTGGAATCGACTACGAAGTATTGCTGCTTATCTACAAAGACCTAAATGGTTTATCTCCCATGTATTTATCCAATCTTCTAACACTCCACAATCCATCACGCTCCTTGAGATCCCAAAAAAATAGATTTTTAGTAGTTCCTAAAATAGCAAAGTCCACTAAAGGTGGTAAAGAATTCTCACATTTATCTCCTAAACTTTGGAATAGTCTTCCTGACAGTGTTTAGGGCTCAGATACACTCTCCCAGTTTAAGTGCAGATTAAAAACATATCTTTTTAGCGAGTTCTACACATAACACCCATCACATATCATAACCTTGTGCTCCATTACATCTGATCACATGCACATTATCAACTTGTGCTTGTTAATATCATGAACAGCAGCTACACTAATTCCTCTCCATTGCTTCTCTTTTTTTACCCATCCTGAGGCATCTCGAGGTTGCGCCAGTTCCAGTCACGTTCCACCTCATGAAGATTATGGACCTTTAAAGAAGCAGATGCCGACCAGCAAACATCCCAAACTATCTAGAGACGTACCAGCGCCATTTGGATCCGACTTCATGTAGAGATTGGACATTGGAACTTTTTGAGGGTTATAATGTTAACTGACTGTATAAGACTGTAGAAAGGACATTACTCACAATCTTACATTCTGGTGCTCATGTTAGTTCTCACTCCCTCTTGTTTTGTATTGCTTTAAGATTTATAATCACACTAATGATATCACCCAAATGAGGATGGGTTCCCCTTTTTGAATCTGGTTCCTCTCAAGATTTCTTCCTCATAACAGTTTTTCATTGCCACAGGTCACCCCAGGCTGCTCATTAGGGATAAATACACATCATTCAGCTTAATTCTTAAATTCTGTAAAGCTGCTTTGAGACAATGTCCGTTGTGAAAAGCGCTATAGAAATAAACTTGAACTTGAACTTGAACTTGTGGAGCATAAGCACTGATGACATTTATCATCATTCCTTCAAATTCCAGCTTCACGTTCATCACCCTATCAGAAACTCTCTTCACCTCCAATACACTCTTACTGTACTCTTCCTTCATGATCACACCTACACCATTTCTCTTTCTATCCACAACATGAAAGAACAGTTTAAACCCATTTCCAATGTTTCTGGCCTTACTCCGTTTCCACTTGTTCTCCTGAACACACAACATATCTACCTTTCTCCTCTCCATCATATCAGCTATCTCTCTCCCTTCACCAGTCATAGAACCAACATTTAAAGTACCAACCTGAACCTCCACTTTCCTACACTTCTGCTTTTCCTGCTACATCTGTAGACGTCTTCCTCCTCTCCTTCTCCTCCTTTGGCCAACAGTAGCCCAATTTCCAATGGTACCCTGTTGGCTAACAATTCCTGTGGCGGTTGTTGGTAACCCGGGCCTTGACTGATTCGGTATGAATTTCTGGTTTGATTTGGCACATTTTTTACGCTGGATGTCCTTCCTAATGCAACCCTCCCCATTTATCCAGGAATAGAGTTTCTGATGAACAGGAAGCTGGAGGTTGAAGGCGTGATGATTAATGTCATCAGTGCTTAAGCTTCACAAGTGGGTTGTGAGATGGTGGAGAAAGACATTTTTTTGAATGAGTTAGATGAAATGGTGGCGCGTGTACCTCGGGAACAAAGATTACTGATTGGAGCAAACAATTATTTTTGCATTATTGTATATGTCACTTTGACTCTGGACTGTCACTTTAATTTGGGACTGGCACAGCACAATGTCACTTCATGTCACCTTATACCAGCACATGGACACTTTAAGGACAAATTACAATGGTCACTTTAATCTGTACTTCTGTCAATATCTCCAAAATGTTTGAAACCACTTACCTCTTCAGCTTTCTTCTAGTATGAACATGCAACATTTACTTTCTGCTCATGGCCCTAAATCAAGTTTTGGCCCTTCACAGCAGTTTGAGCACCTCAAAAATCTCCAAAAGCAGGTGTCTCATATTTTTTTGACGAATATACTTCATTTTATTGGGTCGGTATGTATAAAAATATAAATATGTTTATATAGGGGAGGTGTTAGTGTGATGGCTATGGCATTGGACTTTGTATCTAAAGGTTGTGAATTCAAAGGCAGATCTCTGAGCAACCCTGTAGCTTTTTAAGTTGTATGAATGAGATAAATGTAAGTGACTCTGAATAGGGGACTCTGCCAAATAATGTAAGTATTATATATGTTTAATAATACAGCCTGTGTAATAAAAATCAATCAGAAACAGAATCATTTATTGATCTTCTAGGCAAATTGTTTGGTTGCAGTTGCTCACAGTAAAAGCCAAAAAAAAAAGAGAAAATATAAATATACATACAAAGTTATATATTAAGTGAATGCAATGTGTAGCAGCAGGAAATGACATTTGAGGCAAAAAGTCAGTAATAAAAGCAAATCATTATTATTGCCCAAAATAAAAAGAATAAAATCTTTTGTGTGTGTGTGTGTGTGTGTGTGTGTGTGTGTGTGTGTGTGTGTGTGTGTCACGTGACTCGTCGAGCTCAAACCAGGTCGCAAAACAACGGTCATTTTTTGAATTGCGGTGTGTAAACATACACAACAATGTCCCTGCGCGGTCACGTGACAGAACTTTGCTCCAATACGTTCGAGATTGTGCTTTGATATGTAAATGAGCTCCGCCCCACGGCCCGCGTGCCAACCTGCTCGAGCAGAAGGAAGCTCTTGGGAATTGTTCGGGATTTTCGAAGTGCGGTAACGGGTTCGGTTCTGAGTGTCAGAATTTAGTTAGAATTCTGTAATAAAATATTTAACAAACCAGAAAAAGGTCGGAGGGGAAAGTTGGGGCAAAAGAATAAACATATATTTATTAATATTTTGTTTATTTTTGGAATCCTTCCTCCTTTTATTTGTCCTGCTCCACAATGCGTGCTGGTCTCCGGTCCTCGGTTACACGCTGGGACATTTTAGAAGAAACGGAGACGTTTGGTGGATCTCGACCCAGCGCAGATTTAGGAGTGGAATATCCTGTGGACGTGTGGATTGTTTAGTTTATTTTCTGAATATAAATAACTATATTTTTCCTGAGTTTGGGGAGGAAATGCCTGGCCGGAACAGGTACAACCTGGTGGATGACGCGGCGGACTCGCGCGTGCCGCTGCACAACGACGAGGCGTTTCAGCACGGCATTAATTTCCAAGCCAAGGTGAAGCCAAAAGCGAGTCAAGTGCTTTTGCGTGGACTTCAACTTATTTGCATTACATTATTGCACGCAGCATTTGGGATTTTTTAACATCCCTCGAAGAAAAAAAAACAAACAAGAGTGGAAAAGAATCTTTTCAGAAGTAACCTGAGCAGGAGAAGCTCGTGCATGACTCTGCTTTTCATACTATACCATATATATATGCAATGATTTGTATATTTCGATTACATCCTTACACACTGGTTACATAAAGGAAGATCCAGAGCAGGACATATACATGCATATATCACTGACCAAGTCAAATCCAATTTATCAATGAATAAATATTTGTGGCATGCAGTCCAATTGCTGAATCAGACCATGATCATCTGCCACAATACATGTTTTTGAGATGTGCATGAGAAAAGTTATGTCTTTTTTTGTTTCCTTAAACTCTGGAAGCAGCTGCTTTATTGTTCAATATTACAATACTCCCCTTTCAGACAATTTAATAATATTTTGTAGACATTAAATGAAATCGTGGAACTAATGTTAGTTTGTAGGAAACCTACATTCACCATCCACCTTAATGGCAAAACCTTTGCATTCATGAACTCAACCAATCAGCCAATCATGTGGCATTGCATAAAAGTGAAGAGCTTCAGCTAATATTCATATGAAAAAAATTAGAATTAGAATTAAGAATAAAATAAAAAGTAAAAGAAGGACAACAGAGTATTTCAGAAACGGTTGATCTTACAAACAATTTTAGATTTTACACAGAAATGGTGCGAAAAACATCCCACCTGCAGAGAGTCGGCAGGCCGAAACATCTTGGTGCTGGGAATGATCAGACTGGTCTAAGATGCATAGAGGTCTATAGCAACTTATATAAGCACTCTTTCCAACCTTGGTAAAAGGGCATCTCAGGATACATCAAACCTAAAGGTGTATGGGATTAAAAAAGAAACAAAAGATAGCATTAGGTTCACACCAGTTAGTTATGAACAGCAATCTGAGGCTGTTGGGGGCACACACTCACCTAAAGCGGACATTTAAAGATGCGGTGGGGGCATGATTATTGTTTATTTTATTTGAGCATATGCATAGTTTCTGAGAGAATGCATACCAAACAATGCAGAAAATCTATTAATAATTACTTACCGATTATTTACACAGTGTCAGTGTTTATCTCAAATTGTGTGGTGGAGGATGAAGGTGTTTTTTAGATTTTCATCCTTTAAACTTTTATCCTTGGGAGGAACGAAGCTTTCATGCAGATTCAAGATCTTTTTTTTTTTTGCTGTGGGCAATGATTTAAAAAGGTTTGGAGAAGGTGGATGATAAGTGGAAGTGGATTTGATCCAGAATAGCTGATCACAGCTTTCCCAAATGGTACTAAAATATATAGTTATGTTTAACAGATCATGAGATATATTTTGGAAGATCTCTGAGGAATATCTGATTATTAGATTTTCTAAAATGTAGGACGTTTCACTTTAAAGTGTTAGTGTTTAAAAAAAAAACGCAAAGAAAACTTGTGTCTGCTTTTACCATTCTAAAGGTCTTTTGGCTTCAGTTTCTTAAAATCACAGACGTGTCTGATGCAATCCAATTCCAAGGTGTTGATTATAGTGTTCGAAATTCAGGTATATTAGCGGTACAGACCAACTTAATAACTTCTGATGTTTCATCTGCATGTCAATCAAAATGTCCTATTCGTATACCACTTTTAGCAGGAGGTAGTAGTCTCAATCTGGATCTCTATTCAGTAAGTCAGAAACTGTGGCAAAAAAAAAACCTCTTGAAATAGAAGAATAAACAGGAACTTATTCTCCTTTGGGTGACTTGTACAGGATCTAGGTTAAGAGCATATTGCCAGTAGTATGTTTGAGATGATCACAACAGTAATTCTTTAGATTTTTAAGTCGGTTATTCTAAATGCCTGAAGCAGGTAGATGAATCATGAGTGCAAACAAAGCCAGACAAACAAGCAGCCGAAACAGCAGTGGAAGGTAAAGGGCAAGGATCAGGCCCCAGTGCTATTTCTTTCAGGAAACAGCAGGAGATGTTTTGCTAGGATCTGGCACACCAGGCTTCAGGAGTATAATTCAACCAGGAAAGATGAATAGGTATGGTGAGAATGAACAGTGGCATGAAATGATCAGTGTGCAAGTGGGAACTCGGTTGATGAATATCTCTGCCTCATCGCTGTCTTGTCTTGCAGTCATGGGCTGTGGATATCGACAGAAAGAATAAGGTCATGAGTACAGGCTGTTTCTCGGCAGGGTTGCTGGGATTATCATCCATGATAGACTGAGGAGTTTGAAAATCTGGAAGTCTGACTCTTTTGCATTGAGCTGGTGATTGAGTGACCTGGCTGTCTCTACTTGATGATTTAGACCGAGGAATGTTCTGTAGAATGAAAATGAATGATAGAACGACCAGAAGGTGGTACACAAACATGGAAACTTTGCACCTCATTACTTCACTGTCTCAATCCTTGTACTGTTGATTGAAGATGGTGCTCTACCGTGAGCATTAATGAGAAGTGTATGATGGTCTTTTTTTTCAAAGCAGCAAAGGTTTTCATGCCTTACGGTATTACAGGAACAGAATTTTCTCCCTTGGAGTTAATAAAACAAGAAATACAAATTGTCAGGAAATCAAGAAACCACAATCCCTCCAAACTGAAGACCACGTCTGAGAGCTTAATAGGCTTAGGTGGAAAGTAAGGCATTACATTCGGTGCAATCCAGATGAGGATGGGTTCCCTCTTGAGTCTGGTTCCTCTCAAGGTTTCTTCCTAATGCCATCTCGGGGAGTTTTCCCTTGCCACCGTTGCCACCGGCTCGCTCATCAGGGACAAACTTACTTATGAAGAACATCTTATTCACTTTTAATCACCACATTTTTTGTGTAAAGCTGCTTTGAGACAATGTTCATTGTTTAAAGCGCTATACAAATAAAAATGAATTGAATTTACTCGCGTTACTCAATTTGAGTCTTTTTTGGTACTTTTAAAAGTACTTTTACTTTTTAAAGTAGTTCTTAAAATCTGTCTTATGTAAAATGTCATTGAAGTAACAGTACTTTTAGTTGAGCAGAATATTTGATTACTCTTTCCACCTCTTTACTTCTGACTTCTTCCTAAATATGTTAAACATTTCACAAATTTTCCTACTTGCATCTGTGTGTGTTACAGTATATTGGAAGTCTGGATGTCCCGAGACCCAACAGTCGCATGGAGATCGTGGCTGCTATGCGGAGAATCAGAGTAAGTTCACACCCTTGCTGCTGGGTGTCATTTTTTGGGTTCCTCTGCAGGTGCTGTGTTTTTGTGGCTTGGCTTCCTCCAGCAGTTTAAATGTGGTTTATTAATAAGTAGTTTGGGGGGGAAAATCTTCTTCCACTTCATCATCTCTATTAAACGCACCTATGGGCATGTGCATGCATGTGTGAGTAGGTGGTTCACCTTGAGCCTAATTTGCGTAGTGGTGTTTGCTCATTATTGTTCTCGGGGGTTTATTGTACGTGCACAGAACAAAACCAAGTGCGGATAAATGAGATTAAAGCCCGGTGCACTTACACGCACATGCTGTCATTTCTATGCAGAGGTTATGTTTAGAACAGAGCTTGTGAAAAATACGGTTGTAGTAACACAAAGTCAGTGTGAGTTCTCCTTTAATAGAAGGGTTCTGCATACTGGGGACACGGAACATTGAAGTTTCAATGATTCTTCGCATGTAAATTCAGTAAAGGCTGAATTTTGTTTTAAGGGGTTGGAAAATGCCTAAAATTGAGATGAGTTTAAGGTTACAAAACATATAAAATGATTTTGTTTGATACTGAATCCAATTTATTCGAACCTCAATGTTGAACTTTTTTGCTTTTTTGAATTATACCGTACATTCGTACATTTAATAGTTAAATATTAATTTCCATAACAGCACATTCCAAAACAGTTTGCTTATACATTTTATTGAATTGTAAACGAGTCTTTTACCAATCAGCCTCTGGTATTTCTTTGTCATTTCTATATTCGAACATAATGGGCAAAAATGCAGGCAGTTTTTGCTTTTTATTCCGAAGATTTACGTAATTAGAAGTTTCTGCACAGGAGGCGCATTTCAAAAAGATATAATAATAATTAATTTCCTCATAGAAAATGTCGACCTTTTTTGTTAATCATTCGATGAGAAGCATTTGCTTTACAGCTTTATTGTGTAGAAACTGGAACCTAATAATTATAATAAGTTATTTTTGGTTCAACTCTACAGAATGGTTTGAGGTTTGAGGTTTGTAAGTAAACTTTCGATTGAAAAATACAAACATTTCACATCATACGACTATAGCAAGACATTAATCTTTAGGGCGGCAACTAACGATTATTTTGATTATTGATTATCGGGCGATTTCTTTTCCGATTTATCGAATAATAATTTTTTTTTTTTTTTTTTTTAGTAAAATAAGCTTCTTTGATTATAATAACTATATAGAAACTAATTCAGGGTATTATATGTAATAAAGTGTACTAAAAAAAATGCAAACATCAGATGATGAATTTAACTGTCTTTAATTTAGACATTTTAAAGCATATAGTGGTACATGGGGAATTTCTCCCTTTAAACAAATTGACTCTTTCTGGGTTGTTTCTTTCTGTGAAAAAAAAGTAAAAAAAAGATTTAAGTGTGCAAGGTGTAAATTGTGTAAATAAACATTTGTATTGTTTTTACTGATAATTGCAGGTGGCAAGGTGACAACCATGCTTAAAAAAAATTCACAGAGATTTTGTTTCGTTGTGAAGAAACAATAAAGGATCTATAATGTCATTAATGAAATTTTGTAATAATTCAATAATAAAATGATATAAACATAAATACAATATACAAACACTAAAAACGTAGTAGTAAAGCTGCAGTAAATCACTTATAAAAACAAAGAAGTTTTTATAAGTGATTTACCATTTTTGTAGAGAAATGCTATGAAAGGAGAATAGAACAGAGAAAGGCAGCAAGCTAACAGCCTTAAAAAGAAAGGAAACACAATACATCAGTGTACAAATGCGTTAGCATTCGCTGAAAACCACGACAGTGACTATTGTTTACTGCTGCTTTTATTCGCTGCTTTTAGATTTAGTGTTTGTTCGCACCGTTTTAACTGAACCCATCACTATATCGTGAGCGAGCTGATTGCGCAACCTGATGCTCGCGAGTCACGACAGAACAGATCCAGTGCGATCGTCCCGAAGTTAGCAAACAAACATCAAACTTCGTTAAACAATGACGTTTGATGACGATCATACAGTTTTTGCTTACCGTGCTGATGTTTCGCCTTCATCCATGACACCGATGTGTTACTAACTAATCGATAACGGCATTCGTTGACAATGAATTTCATTATTGATTATTATCATTTTGATCTATTAGTTGTTGCATCCCTGCTAATCTTCCTACATACTGGGTGATGATTTATCCTACATTAATACTGCATTTATTATGCCTCTCATAGATGATATTGTTCTGCACACTTCTCCAGTGGGTATCTAATCATTGTTCTCCATGTGTTTATTCTGTTCTCTTCTCTTCTGATTTGCTGCTTGATTGTGTTTCTCAGCCTGGTGTGCTGAACGTGTGGGTTTTCTGTGTTGATTGTCAGCGAAGATGACAGAAGATCACAAGGATTTATTTTTACCTGAGGATATCTTTCTCTACCTTTCATCCACTTTTATGTCTTTGTCATTGACTGCGGACCATCAAACTTAGAATAGTTTCCTGCTTATTAAAAAGAAATTATACAAGGCCTGACTGCATTATGAAGTTTGTATCTGATGATGTTTTCTAGGTTGCTGTAATGAGAATGTCTCTGTTATCTGTCTTTCTCGTTCTTTCTCACGCTCTTTTTTTATAGGACTGAAAATTAGGTATGCAGAGACAGTTTTGATTCCCACCTGCTCTGTGTGTGTGTGTGTGTGTGTGTGTGTGTGTGTGTGTGTGTGTGTGTGTGTGTGTTGTACCTACATTGATCTGAATAATAATGTGTTAATATAGCTAATAATTTTCAGTGAATTGGTCCAATTTTGCCACACAGAAATACAAATGACCTAATAAACTGTCATTTTGACAAGTTGTGCATACGGTAAGAGCTAAATGTATGTGTCCTATTATAATTTTTGAATGTAAATAAGTAAACTACAGTTTACAATGCATCTTTGATGTCCTCTCTATTTACAGACCTGATTTAAAGTAGGCAGCTTATCAGAAAAGATGTCGTGCTGGTCCTATACTTTATTTAAAGTTAATTTGTGATAAATAACATGTATAATGATAATTGTAGCCATAAAATATGACCTTATATTAGACACTATTTGAAGACACCCAGACTGTTTGGTTGATACTCCATTCTTGAAAATTATACAGTTACTTGTCTTTAGAAAAAATACCATTATGGTTGATGGATGGCTAGAAATTAATATACAACCAAGTTGTCATTAATTTAAGTTGTTGTACTGAACACCGCTTTGAGCTGACAGGGTTTACTCACATGGAGATGGGCTTTCTTTTGAGTATGGTTCCTCTCAAGGTGTCACAGTCACCACTGGCTCATTCATTAGGGATAAGCTTATGAGGGATAAATTGATAAATGAATTTTATAACCTATTTATCTCTGTAAAGATGCTTTGGGAAAATGTCATATGTTAAAACTTACAAATAAACAAATAAAACTGAATTAAATTGAATTGAATTTAGTTGAATTGAAGTGTTTGCAAAAAAAACCATTTTGTGCCACTTTAAATTGATCTATTTATGAAAAATGGTAATTATGCCGTCTCAATTATGCCGACTCACCAATACCAATACAAATATGACTTGGTAGCTTGGTAATAAATAAAATTTTGGGGTGTTAGAAGCTTTTAAATATGTGTTTTGTTACATGGTTTACCTTGTGACAATAAAAAACAAGTAAAGTCAACTTTATTTCTATAGCGCTTTTCACAATGGACATTGTCTCAAAGCAGCTTTAAAGAATTTAAGCTGAATTATGGGTATTGATCCCTAATAAGCAGCCTGGGATGACCTGTGGCAATGAAAAACTCAACGTTATGAGGAAGAAACCTTGAGAGGAACCAGACTAAATAGGGGAACCCATCCTCATTTGGGTGATATCATGAGTGTGATAATGAATCTTAAAGCAATACAAACCACCAGGGAGTGAGAACTTACATGAGCACCGGAATGTAAGATTGTTAGTAATGTCCTTTCTACAGTCTTATACAGTCAGTTGATGTTATAAAAACACCTATACGTGAGGTAAATATGTTACCCCGATTGAGTATGATTGCAAAGAAAAGTTTAAAGATTTTTTTTTTGTCAGAATTTATGACTACCAAAGAATAATAGTGGCTGGTCATCGAAAATACCATACTTGGTAGAAGCTGTTATTTTCACTGCCACTCTCCATTGCCTGAATTTCTTTTCCTAGCTAGTATTTGCTACATAGTCAGGTTCTCCTGCATGTTGCTAGATTGATGTTTTAGATATTTTATTAGGGAAGTTATATTGCAAGAAGTTTCTAGTAACTGCTCTTGATATTTACACAGAGCACCGTTAGCAATCTGCTTTGTTTAGATTGCCATCACTAACTGTCATTTTGTGCCACCTGTTCATTAGTGCAACAGCAAACAGTAAACTCGCATCAAGTAAGTACTAAGTGGTATTGTGTGTCGGTATCATGGTAGCATTTGACAACAAGTATGAGTAAATATGGCATTGGACGATGATTATAGGCTCATAACCGATGAGGTCATTCCTGCAAAGTAAGTCACCACACATTGAGCTTTAACCACAACCGAGCTTTTTAACGATGAAGCATTTTCAAAAGATCCTTAAAAAAAGCGTTTAGGAGACTTGAGTTAAGGCAGGCTTAATTCTTGTTGATTCTTGTGTCTGGAATGTGAGCAGTCATGTAGTTTATAATGTTTCATAAATATACAGTAAACAGCTATTAGATATGTTGTGGTGTGAGTTTTAGATCTCTGCTTGTAGCTGAAGGATAGTGGTACTGAATGTCCTTTCAGCTGCGGCAACCTGACACATTTTTCACAAGAGTAATTGCAGGTATCCAAGTCATAGGACTCGACTGAGGTTCAGGGCTAGGACGTAATCTATTTTCAAAGACTGATGACATCTTAATTTGGCTTGAATTATAGGAACAGTAGCCCTGATTTTAGATCATTGGGTATCGAGTGGTTTCTTTTTTCATAAGTAATGAAGAATCTAAGAACATGAAGTTTGGGGATAATGGAAAGTGTCTATAGTAGCTATTAGGACTGTTAGCTAAAAGGCTGATTATAGATTTGCACAACAATTTACTGTCTTTGAAGTAATGAATTTATAATTTCAGGTGTGAAGATCCCAATTTTTGTAGTAAATACCCTCACTTTTTTTTTTTAAATACAGTATTGGTCATGCTAGCTAGACATACAATAGTATGTGTCAGAAATATACTCTCCCAGTATGCTTGGTGGTTTTAATTTTAGTCGTGTCTTTATCTCTATACTGTTCAATGTTTACTTCTCGTGTGTTTACCCGTTCGATGTTTACTTCTCAATTTGTTTGTCTGTTTATACTCAGTCACCTCACATTATCTTTGTGAAGTCTTAACGTCAAGACTAATTTGTAGTCAGTATATAAATGCTAATGGGTCAGTTACACAGTGAATGATTACGAAACAAACTAATTATTGAGATTTTTATAGGAATTATTTTCCTTTCTTTATTCTTTTGAGAATGTTGCTCAGAAATGGAGCACGATTTGGTTTAGGTCTTTTGAAAACCACTAACCATACTGATCTGTGGAACCCTAAAGTAGCGCTGTAACAGTGCAATAGAATGAGTTTGACAACCCAAAGTTAGAGAGTCATGCTTTACTTATGTAGTGTGTTTGTGTGATTCCTGTGGAAATGAGTACATTTTCATAAATATTACTGCAATTAAAAAAGTATTGTGGCTGGGTGTGTATCATGTGTATAGTAAAAAAATTTTGAGATTGTTAGCATTTGGAACTTCGTGCTTTAATAGCCAAATGCACTTGTGCTGACATGGATGCCACAAGGTTTTGTGAAACCTGACGATCCATTTTAGATCAGTTTATCATTTTAAATCAATTAATTTTAGATAAATTCATCAGTGTGTCCTTGATGGATTTTACACACATTTCAATGGAAATTTGGTGAAAAAAAAGGTGAAAAAAAAGATGCTTTATACTTGTCGCATGTACTTTTACAGCACCGTGAAATTCTTTCTTCGTTTATTAGGAAGCTGAAGTCAGAAAGCCATGATACAGTGCCCCTGGAGCACTAAGGGTTAAGGGCTTTGCTCATGGACCCAAGGGTAGCAACTTGTGGATTCCCAGGTTCAAACCCCCAAGAGCCTTAACCACTTGAGCTACCACCTTCCCCATATGAGGCCTTTTACATAATCAAAGTCACAAATCTGCTTAAAATTAGTTTTTGTTTTCTTTGAAAGAACTCAAACACATACAGTAAAGTGGTGAACAAAGATTATTAAAAACACATTAATGATTAGATCAAATCTGGAAGATGTGACAATGACAAATAAAGTGGCAAAAGTTGAATCAGTCGGAACTGTCCTAACTGTGTTCAATAACATATGGAATTATGGTGTGGTGTAGGGTTATTTTATGTTTTTATATAATGCCAAATCATTGTGCCAGATTTTATAAACAACATAGGAGCAATTCTTTGCAAAACAGCTACTTAAAATTTTTTTTTTTCAACTTGCAAACACAAACGTATAATTTTATTTTATGCTTGCCTTATAATTGTAGCAAGGTCTAAAACTTGGGAGACCGAGACCCAGATTATGGAGTGGTATTAATGTGTGTGGTGATAGTGACAGTAATTGAAACTGCTCGATATCAGTGGAGCAGGGTTTGATACCACATGGTTTAAGATTCATGATTTATTCCTCTCTCTGCATGTTGGGATATGATTCTTGTGGAAATGGGTCACCTTGTTACATAAACAGCACACTCAAAAACATGGGAATATAAATATATTACAGAAATGTATGTGTGTAAGTGAGAGGAAGAGAATATTTCTGACCTGCATTCAGACCAGTGCTATTTTGAAATTGTAGACTTATTCGTTTCTTTTAGACGTTTTTGTATAGAGCATTCTTTCTTTTGTGTTACACCCTATGGTTAAAATATTGGGACACCTGATTTTTTCCAGCCATATGTGGTTCTTTCCCAAACTGTTACCTCATTACATTGTAGAAGAAATTTTTCCCTTTACTTGAACTAGTAGACCAAGACTTGTTCCTGCATGGCAATGCCTCTTTTCTAGTGGACAATCTAGTTGTACAACTTCCTGGAATATTGTAAATTATTACAACAGGAAATATGGACTAATTGTGGAATAGGATGTTCAGAAAGCACATCTTAAAGTCAGGTGACCATTAACTTTTGTCCATATAGTGTATGTCTGCTATAGCAAAGTTTAAAGTTACACATTGTCCAACATGATATATTTTTCTTTACATGATCTCATAATAGAGTAAGTACAGTAACCTTTCATGGTTGAAAAACGAATGTCACAATGTGCTGACCATGTAGTAGTATAGTAGTATGCGTGGACTGTGCCTTGTTTTCTGATTCTATAGTTATCATGTTCTCCCGATATAAATACATGTGGGGATTTGTCTTTTTTTCTTGGAAGAAACCCCCCCCCACCCCCCACCCCACCCCCAAAAGATGATGTAAGCTGAGAGAGGAAATTGTGGAATGGACTGGAGCGAAAGGAACTAGGGTTACTGAAAGAATGAATGAAAGGAAGAAAGGACTCATTGTTGTGTGCCGGCCCATGAGCTAATTCATAGTAGTGACCTATAGGAGTTACCCTAAATTTGTTCAGTCCTCAAAACGCCACTCACTTTGTACACTGTGGATTCTCCAGGCTGTGTGAAGAGAGGAAATGCTAATTATAAATGCTAAAATATTGTCTGTCTTAATCATCAGCCCTTCACCTTGTGTGTAATGATGTCATTTTCTTTACATCGAGGAGATGTTAAGAATGTAACTTGCAGCCTGACACGTTATACCTAAACAATGTGGATTAGGTAAGAAATAAAACACAATAGTTAGACAAATACATTCACATATTATGAAAGCCTGGTCTGGAGTGTGTTATTCCTCTAAAACAAGCCTAACAGAGATTTGTGAGTAAATACCATGTTCCATTCACTAGTATGCGACATTTGCTGAGGAAAATGTGAGTGGTGCTTGATGGTGCAAAACTGTGTAAACCGCGAGATACGCGTTTTGCCTGGCACATGCCTGGCATCCCCCTTATTTTGCAAGGGGTCAATGATGTCACATGACGTCACCACATTCTCCAGCATTCAACTTACCTCTCTGTGCTAAACTTTTAGACATATCACACGCCCGTTTTGCCAGAGTTTCGTGATTTATTATCGAACCACACTTCTGAATTTTGCTTTGTTCTTGTCCTGGGACTAAATCTTTTTGAATTTTATTTGTATTTATTTATTTGTTTGTTTGTGCAAAGTCTTAACAGACACACACACACACACACACACACACACACACACACACACACACACACACACACACACACTTCACTACCTTCCCCACTAGGAAACTCCATATATTATGGAGTTAAACTGCACAGTTGTACACGTGTGTGCCGTCCACGTTTATGTTTACGAGTGCAACTGAAGTATATTTAATGAAAGAATATTCATTAGTGGACCTATAGGAGCAGGCTGAATCACACTACCATCTGTCTGTCTTTTGTATTCAATTCAAGCGAATGGACGCTGCAGGGATCCGCCCTTTTTTTTCTTGCTTTCCCTCTTTCAAATCAAGGGTCACTCCAGACGCTAAACCAGTAACATGAGGCCCCTTGTGTCCTATTACCATAGCAGCCGTTGTCCCTGCAAAACATGCTCTGCAAGTGTGTGTGTGTGTGTGTGTGTGTGTGTGTGTGTGTGTGTGTGTGTACGAGCATATAGGTGCACAAGTGCTACAAAGGCTGACAAACAAAAGGTACTTAGGAAGATGGGGTTCCTTTTATAGAGCTTTGAGAACACCGAGTAAAGACAGAGAAGAAAGCTAGGAGGACGATGAAAGAGAAGACAGCATTGAGAGAAAGCTGAGCGAGAGAGACAAAAGAGAACAGTGAGAAAGTGAACTCTGAAATGAAAGGAGGATGGATGAAAAAATGTATAACAGGAGAAAGAGGATAGATAGAAAGATAGGGAAACAGAATGGTGACCTGCTTTTCTCACACTGTTTCAAGATGATCAGAAAAACTTCCTTGGCATCAGTGTACCTATAAACATACTCGTTTTTTCCACGTGTAGAGAAACACTTGATATTTGTAGACTAGCTATTTTTCCTTCCACTGGATATACAATCCTGACTGCTACAGGAAAGCCTTAAGGACAGAAGACATTCTTTCTAATGTAGCGAGGGGTAAAAAAAAGAGAGGCTTGTGTAAATAACTGTTTATAACTGAATCACATTCACAGCTCATTAGCACTTGTATATAACCTCAACTTCCACAGCACTCATTGTTTCACATCTATCTTCCCATGGTTGCTGTTGGTTTCCCACAGTCTTTGTCTTCACTCTCGGGTTTCTGTTTCTTTGTGTTTTGTTTTCTTTGTATTAGTTACTTATCTCCACATTTTCTTCCTTTCTTCTCAGAGTATTACATGACAACGGCCTCTTTTGCAAGGTTTCTCTTTGTTTCTCAGAATTGTTTCTCAGACATCGCACAACGTTAATAAATAACGTTATAATATACTTTTTTTAATACATATTTTTATAGTATTTATTCCAAATTGTAATATAGTCACCAGTAATAACTTGTTCATGCCATGGCACATCACACGACTACAGGTTTAATAATTTTAAATATGAAATGCCTTCTGTAAATGATAACAAAAAACGGTGAAATTATGACCGTTCCGACCCCTTTTCCAGTTTCCTGTTCCATCCCTGATACGTGGTTTCAAGAAAACCACAGGATCCTGAATCTGAAAGGTTCTTTGAAGTGCATCAATACTGATAACTTTTGTTCTGACAACCCTCAGGGACATTTAGATGAAGTGTTCATTGGTAAAAGCCTTTGCCAGTATACAATTCTTTTAAGCTCTAATGGCTACACACACATAAATATCACTGATTGTTAAGTAAGTACGGAGCTACAGTACTGAAACACATTTTTCATTATGCATGTTTGGTTACAGTTCCCAAGAAGCCCTTGTTTGCTGAGTTGACATTTGTACTTCATTTTTAACAGTCTGTGAGTTTCCTGTAAAAGCTACACACATGACCAGTTTCTGTATTTATAAGGTGCACAAAAGGACCAGTGGAAAAGAGAATGTCCTATTCCATGTGATGAAATAATTCGGGTCACAGAAATGGACAAAGTACTCATCATCTTAGAAAGTCCAAATATATAACTGTCCTTTCCCAAGAAAGGTAAATCATACTTTTGATCTTTTATTGAAATCACGTTTAATCCCAGTCTGAAACACTAATTTCAAGTACATCTTGAATTACACAAGTATTCTGACTTTTCGACACTTGAAATTCAGCTCAGGTGAATTTCTTGTCTATTGTCCATCCTTGAGACACTACAAACTATTGTATGATGTCGGTTTGGCATAAGCTACATTTCACAGTGTCATTGCAGGAAAAAACTGTGTACTGCATCAGCTATATAGGGTTGAAATGACAATAAAAGCTTCTTGACTTGACTCTTGACTTGAAAACCAGTGATGATAAAGCCAGTGAAAGCCAGTGATGATAAAGCAAGGCCTCAGAAACAGGATTGTGCCATATTAATGATCTAAAATATCTGCTCTTAGGTTACCACACTACTATGAAACAAAATGCTAATTTAAATGGGTAATGATAATGTGGCTTGATGGATGGATGGATGGATGGATGGATGGATGGATGGATAGATCAAATTGTTATTTGCTGGATTGTTAATTAAATGTATAGATGAATGATGGATGGATTAATGGATAATTAGATAAATGGATGAATGATTAGAGGGACAAATTGATGATTTGCCAAATGGATGGATGGATGGATGGATGGACAATTAGATTAATGCATGAATAATTAGAAAGACAGATGGATGATTTGATGGGTCGATAAGAGGGATAGATGGATAATTATATTAATGGAAGAATGATTATAGAATGAATAGAATGAGAATGAATAGTTAAATTGATGGATGGATGATTTGCTCTGTGAATTATATAGTTGGATGGATAATTAGATTGATGGGTGAATGTTTAGGTAGATGTATGGATGGATGGATGGATGGATGGATGGTTGAAATTTAATTACATAGATAAGATTCTGGGTCAATAAGAGAAAAAGATAGTGGAAAAAACAGAAGGATACTGTATATAGAATGAGATAGAGGAAAGAAGATAGAATTTGTTTGCATAGTATTAGATTTAAATTAGATCGAAAGATGGAAAGATCGATAAATTCATGGTATAATGACATGTACAGTATGCACTTGAGTAAAAGTCATGAGGAAATGCCCACTCGTCATGTCCCATTCAGTGGGACAGTTATTGACTATGGAAACGAACTTCTGACTCAAAGAAAGACAGAGAGGAGGACTAGGCTAACCGAGGCTAAATGCGATTTTAGCTTAAAGGTTGACAATGCTTTAATTGCCCATTAATACATAAGACGTGTGCATAGATTGGACAGAAAAAAAAACAGTAAAGTCTTTGAATTGCTGTGGAAGTAATTGCATTTGTGTATTCATACACATTATCCTGGATCTTTCAGAATACTGTCACTGATTCTTTGAGTTAAAATAGTGGTTTGTGCTATCGATTTGAGTGTCCTGGGCATTATGAAAAATTCATTACATAATAACACATTCCCAAATAACTTTGAGGCAATATCAGCCTACATCACATATTGACATAGGAGAATTGGAGAGAAATTTACATAGAGATACAGTAAATTAATGTATGATGTAACTCTTTTTGCATATTCTGTGTACAATCACAAAACCATTTGCCCCTTCGGCATTCCTCGTTTCAAAAACGACAGCTTTTAACCCAGTTTATATGGAGTGCCCAGAGAACTCAGTCTCCTCTGTAGTCTCAGGGGTCTCTCAAACACACCACACACACTATATACTGTAAACTGTTATTTTTTGCCATTCTCAAATTCAGTTAACAGTATGCCAGATTTGGATTGTGCCAACATATTTTTTCTCAGCTATGTAGCAAGTGATAGCATATATTACACAAGCCAGCTTATGGTCTATGAAACACTACTATAAATATATCAAAGATTATTTCCTAGTTATACATTTGCCACGGAGCTGCGATGACATTTGACTTGAGATTCTGTCCTCAACTGTGCAGAATAGTCAATTGAGCAGCAAAGCATCAGTTACAAATTATTAAATTCTTGGAATAATCTTGACGTTTCTTCAATTTCCTTCTCGCAACTTTTGTTCCTATAAGCAGTTAGTTGTCTTGTTTTTGACGTATAGAGAATAGTTATGAACAAAAACAAAAGTGGAAAGGAGTAGTTGCATTCTATCGGCACCCTGAGCACCAAATGTAGTTCCTGTAGCTAATGTATATCTACAAGCTACATGAAGGACAGTTGCCTGCTTGCATAAATATTAGATTATGTAGGTGTTTATATTCTAATTAATGTGCATACTATGGATTCATATTATTTAGATAATGTATTTACCACACTGATTGTAAATATTCTAGTTTTCCAAGCATAAAATCTGTTCATGATACGAAGAATTGCCAATGCACAACATGAACATCTCACATTAAGCCCCATTTGCTGTTATAATAATCTCCATTCTTCTGGAATGATGTTCCACTAGTTTTTAGCATCGTCAGGTACTGATGTACGGTAGGTGAGGTGAGGAGGCCTGGGGTGAAGTCAACGTTCCATTTCATCTTAAAGGTGTTCAATAGGGTTGAAGTAGCAGGCCACTCAAGATCTTCCACTCAAAACCGTGTAAATCAAAACATTTTACATTTGGCAGACACCCTTATTCACACAGACTTGCATTTATATCATTTATACAACTGAGCAGTTGCGGGTTAAGAGCTTTGCTTAAGGGCTCAGCATTGGCAGGTTGGCAGAGTTCAGGTTTGGACTCAAAACCTTCTGATTAGAAGTCCAGCATCGTATCCACTCAGCAATGACTTCTCTTCGTCTGTGTTTATGCAGGGAACATCATTTGCATTCAGAGATTATGACTGGTTATGATTAAAATGATATCTCCTGCAGTGCGAAAGAAAACAGTCTTTTGAAGGGATAATACAATCATTTACAAGGTCGTTTTTATGTCTTGTGTTCTGGCAGCAGTGCCATTTGTTTTAGTAGGAAACTTAAATATAACTTTGCTAAACTTCAGAACGCTGCATGTGCATTTTTAATTGTTTACTGAGATGTTTATGAAAGTGGGTGAGCATTAAATATTGAATAAAGTTTAGTGCACTTGGGCTTGAGATCTACATTTTTTATAGTTAAACACAGTTTATAAACTCCACTGATCTTCCACTGGCTATTTGAACTGGGAATAAAGTATATTGAACTATAAATATTGTACATAAATATTGTAATTTGTGTAAGGCAACGTGTTTAAAGCGTTTTCCCAATTTTTGTGAAATCCTGTAAAAACCCGTAGCATTTTTTTGATTACATGATCATGATTTACTAATGACCAAAGATTCGTTTTGCTCCTGTGGAGACTCGTTTTTTTGGTTTTTTTTTTTACCCAGAGTAAATGAGAAAACATAGGGCAGAGTTTAACATGCCTAAGCACAGCTTCAGTCGAGTAAAGATTTGTTTGGCTCTGCCAGAATCCCTAGCTTGGTGAATCTTCCTTTGTGAAGATGTAAAAAGGTGAAAAAGATAATTTTGTGGTCCGGATCTAGGGGTTAATAAGAACAGGTTAAGCTAAATACAGCAAAGGCTGGTTGGGATATTAGACATTGGGCAGATGAAATGTGATATCTGTGACCAGCTTGACAATGGATCTATTAGAGTTGTGCAGGAGATTATATCCCAATATTGCATAATAACAAGGTGGAGAAAGCTATTACACTTACCCCCCAACCCCCAATACACACACACACACACACACACACACACACACACACACACACACACACACACACACACAGTCCATGTTTTAAGTCTGTAATGCTTTACTGGGTTCAAGCTGAGTTTCCTCTAAATTCCAGACATGATTATCAGAAAAGTTTGAACCCATTTGTTCAAACCAAAAAACTCCAAACTTGCAGTTCTGTTCTTTGTCCTTTTGTGTTATTTGTACGTTCATTGAACACACTTCTTTTTTCTATCTTTTTACTGTCTTGTAGCGTCTCTTCCAGAGGCATTTTTAGAGAGTAATAGAGGAAAAAATCAGCCGATGCCCGATATATGATGTTGGCTAATATGTTTTTTTCTCATTAAATCTAACAATTATTTAATAAGATGTGATACAGAAAGCTGCTTAAATTACACCGTTATTGAACAACACAAGCCTTTTCAATCAGTACACTTTACCAGGTTTTGGTTCCCATGTCAACCTGTAGGCTAAACTACAGCTGGTTAAAGGCTCGCTAACAAAACAAGCATTCTATAAATGTTATTCTCATTCTCTCTTCTAGTTTTTTTCTGCACCTTTGGCCTTGGTCGGACCGCATCAGCTTTTTTTACCGGCTGATTCTGCATGTCGAATTGGAGGCAGAGCTCGTCGGCGAGAAAGAGAACTCCGACTGGCTAATTAGCTTAGCGAATGTGTGCAAAAACAGAACACGCTTGTTGTTATTCTTGCAACTTAGCAAACACAATGGAAAAAAGCTACACAAATTACTTAGTAATGATAGGAGCAGGTGTTTGCATTATATACAGTGTCGACAGTTCTCTCTTCCGGTTTCCCTGTTTGGATGCCGAATACACACTACTGCCACCTGCTGATAAGGAATATTTTTGTTCCCTTAAGCAAGCGGCGAACGTACACACACGGTTTGGTGTGTCAGATGCGCCTGCATAATAATAGACCTAATTTGCAGCACAATCGACCGATGCCGATTAATAAAAAAAATAGCAAAAATAGTTTTAATAAAGGCTTTTTTTGTTTTTTTTCAAAAACGTTTTTAAATCGTTTCGTGTTCGCTACACGAGCGAATTCAGCCCTAGCTTTGCATTCTGCATTTTTCATTGCATTCTGTGTTTTATGTGACCTGTTAGTGGTAAAAATTTATAACCGAAAGACAGGAAAAGCAGTTCGTCCCTGCTGGTCAAATGTCTTACTCAAAGCATAAATATGCGCTTTAACGAAAGTGACAGTGCGTTTGTAAGAGTCTACCTACTTTTGGATGTCATTCTCAAGGCACTTATATAAAATTATTATCACAAGCAGTGTACCGAAAGAGCAAGGCTTTATCATCCTCTCACATGAGGCTTCAGCTGTCATGGCTTGTTCTTGTCTCCTGCCACATCTACTCTTTAAATGCACTTCTCTGGTTCTCTTCCAGCTTATGAAAGGACCTGACTTGAGTAATGAATGCTGCAGTTGTTTATCAGAAAATCATTTATTCGTGCTAGTGATGCATGGATTAATCAGAGACCTATTTGGTTTTAACCAGAACAACAAAGTCGTTTTACAAAAGAAGCTAACCGAGGCAATTTCTGTTGCCTTACAAATGTAAGTCAGAGTATTGTACTTTCAGCACTTTTATGTCTTATGGAATCCCATTTTGCATACTAATTACATATTCTAATTTCTCATTATTATTCTCGATTGTAATTTAGCCAATAATATATAAAAAATAAATGACCAAAAATAGTTTAAATATACATTACTATTAGTATGATTATTATTATTGCCTAATGCACAACATGAACATCTTTTTAAAATTAGTTTTATTAGAACATTCCATTCCACATTTAATCCACATGTGCCGTTTTTATAATCTCCACTCTTCTGGGATGATGTTCCACTAGATTTTGGAGTGTTCCTGTAAAGATTTTTGCTCTTTCAGCCACAAGGCGTTAGTTGTCAGGGTCAGGAACGAAGAAACCACCTTGTCAGTGCTCGGGAGCGGAGCCCTCTTTGGCAACCGCTGCGAAGCTCGGAATGAAGAAACCACTTTGTCGGTGTTAGGGAGCAGCGAGGAACAAAGCCTGGGCGACGACCCCAGTGGGGTTTGAGAGTTGGTGAGTTTGTCAGCTGCTAGCATGACCAAACTGGTGCATGAGTTCCTCGCAAAAAATCTGAATAGCTGGAGCAACAGGCTCTCTGATGCTCCCAGACATCTGCTGCCCAGTCCAGAGCCTTGCCTGAGAGGTGGAGGATTAAAAAGGTTAAACTCCTCCTCCGCTTAGTCTGGTATTTCTCTAATTGGGCCATGGGCCAAGGGTGCATTGGCAGAGGAACAGATTGCAGTTGTCCAGATTCCCTAAAAAAAAAAATTGGGAGTCCCGAAAGCAGTGTGCTTGAGCGATAAACAGTTTGTCTCCGGTAAACAGATAGTCTATGGTCTCTGCTGGGTTCACAGTTGGTTGGTTCATTCCATCAGGTTCAAGAGCGGGTCTTAAACCCAAAGGTGTTCAATAGGGTTGAGGTCAGTTCTCTATAGCAGGCCACTCACAAGGAAACTTGCACTCAAAACTATGTAAATTATTACATTTTACATTATCTCATTTATACAACTTAGCAGTTGAGGGTTAAGAGCCTTGCTGAAGGGCCCAGCATTGGCAGGTTTGCCTTCTTATTAGTAGTCCAACAACGTATCCACTCAGCAATGACTTCTCTTCCATTACCCCTGTCTGTGTTTATGTAGGGAACATCATTTGCTTTCAGATTATGACTAGTGATGAACAATAACTATTATTATTACCACTAGCAATTATATTTATGAACAATATATTTAAAAAAAGTTTTCTGTAAATACACCAAGGTTTTGAAATAATATAGGCCATCCCTATATTAAATAATTTAGGTGTAATTTCTTCAGTTAGCTGTGTAAGTATTTACTATACAAACAAGCAGCGAAACTACACAAAACAATTGCCATAGACATATCTTTCTAGCACTAATCATTATGATTATGAATATTATTGTTTATATATACTTTCTATAAGTGTGGAGGATTTCTACGCTTGTCTAGACGAAAATTCTCAGTTGTCTCAGTAGCCTCAACAACATTCCACTTGTGTGGTTCATTACTTGTAAAAAAAATGGCTTGGCCATTTAGGCGTGACCTGCATTTCCCCGCTTCACAATTGCTAAAAGTTTTCTCACTCTTAGCCATCATGTTTTTGTGTCGTAGTACGAGTTCAAGGCGAAAAGCATCAAGAAGAAGAAAGTGAACATGGTGGTCTCGGTGGACGGCGTAAAAGTGTTACTTCGCAAGAAACAGAAGGTAAACTGTAATGTTTTTTTTCATGGTAATATTTTATTGAGGACATGCTCCAGTAAAACGCTGCAGAATCGTTGTGTTTGATTCTGAATTTTGAATCCCACAGAGGAAAGAATGGACATGGGATGAAAGTCAAATGCTAGTGATGCATGACCCAGTATACAGGTGAGTCAGGTGACTTTGGCAACTGTTACAAGTTTTGTTTTTCTGTTTAGGACACTAATTTTTATTTAATCTATAAGCACAATGGTACACAATTAAGTATTCAGATGGGATGAATTTCCAGACACGCATATCAGCCAGTTTTGGAGGAACCTGCATATATGCACATTCACACAACTCATGCAGTTCCTTTCAGAAAGGCTACGATAATTCACATAATCACTCCGTACAACCGAGGTGAGCAGAAAAGTATCTTAGAACATGTCAAATTTTGTGCTGAATCGACTACAATAACAGAAGGCCACATCTGGTTTCACTTCCATTAACAGAGAACATGAATCTGATGCTACAGTGTTTAATAAAAGTTGACCCGGTGATGCTTTACCAATCCCCAACTGCCCAATTTTACTGAGTCTGTGCCCAGTGTAGCATCAATTGCTGTTTTTGGTTGATAGGAATGGAAACTATTGTGGTCCTGAGATGCTTTTCCTTGTCTAAAAAAAGAACTTTATTTGTGTTATTCTCTCCAAAACATATTTCTCTAAACATGAATAGTTAATGTGAGTTTCTGCCAACTCTGCTGCTGCAGAAATTCTAACAAATTAACTAATGAGAAAGTTGGCACAAGTGAAGAAAAATCAGTTTTGTTTTTATGGTGTCTGATTAAATTTTACAAATAATAAAGCCAGACCAGTACTAAGTGACTCTGTTCTATACCTTTAAGATGCACTAATTATTTTACATTGATTTTAATCATGTCAATTAGTTATACTTTAGTACTAACACCAGCATAAATTAAGGATTTTTAATTCTTTAAGTACTGTTGGTGTAATTGTACACAAATTTCATGATTCAGTAGGTACCTCGGTCACGGGCCAGTTCAATTTTCATACGGTTAGGGGAAGGAAATGCAAAACATAAAATTGCTTGTAATTTTTCATTATTATTCATATTATTATTTTTTATTATTATTTTACATTATTATTATTTATTAATATTAACAAATGGAAACATCAACAGTTTACATTTTTAAAACAATTTTAAACGAACGTCTTGCTTAATTAAATAATAAAAATAATAGATTATAATATTTTTTTTATAAATATAAAATATATAAAATGAAGAGAATAAATGAAATTAATGCAATGAAATTTTGTAATTTTATTGATTCAATTTGAGCGGATTTTAACTATGTTCCGCACATAAAAAGGATTGCTGCACATGTGCACTGAACCGAAAAGCCTGTACCCAAAATACGAATATGCGTACCGTTACACCCTTATAGTACCCGTCCTACACTATAAACAAAATGTTTTTGCCCCCTAGCAATTATTAAAAAAATAGCAATAGCATTTATAAATAAATAATTAAAATCGAATATAAAAAAGTCAGGTACAGAAATGTTCTGCAGAAAGATCTTTTAACAAGGTATTACACTAGACTTGGTTACATCTTAGTTCCAGCTATGTCTTTGGCATATATTTTTGGTGGGGATGCCAATAATATTAAAGCCTATGTTTTCGATTAAATCCATAGGAATTCATTAGATAAAAGCTAACTGGATTTCATACCAATGAGGTTGAAAGTAAAATGTATGTGTTAGCAAGTAAAAGTGATGCAGGATCATTTCAGTGCTGTGAAGTCTGCCAAGTAGTTTTGGCGTCCTTTAAAAAAAAAAAAACTGCTGATCAATGTTGCCTCTGTGTTTTCTGCTCATAAAACTTTTTCAGTGTAGATGCCAAACATCAGAGTGCTTTAGTGTACATCTTGTGCTTTTATGCATTTGTAATTTGTCTAATAAATCCATATATCAAAAGTAGCCTTCTTAGTGTTTAAAACCGAGCCCATTCAGGATCAAGAAACACTTCATCTTTCTTATTGTACTTACATTTTAGAAATAAAAATAATTTGTCTTGGGTCACTTTCTGGCTTCTTTTCTTTTAGGATTTTCTATGTGTCCCATGACTCTCAGGATTTAAAGATTTTCAGTTACATTGCCAGAGATGGGTCCAGCAACACCTTCAGATGCAACGTCTTCAAGTCCAAAAAGAAGGTATTCTGCCATCTGTTGTTTTTACCTTTCAAAGGCAGACCATGCTTTTAAATTATATTGGCATGGAGAGTGCTTATGGAAATGCAGCGGGGGAGGAGAAGCTCCCACGGGTTGAAAACGTGCTGAACAGAAGAGTATGGTTCGTAATAGTAGTTCTGGAGGCGAAGGAAAGACAAAAGCTGTTTTCTGCAACAGAAAGTGTGTTAGATGACATTATTTGTATAGACAGGGGCCAGTGAAGTGATCATCAAGAGAGAGGGAGTGGGTTTAACTCCTGCTAAGACTTTTTAAAGGTTGGCTAGAAGAGGAAGAAATGATGAAACAGGAGCAATATGGTACTGCTGGGCTTCTGGATGGTAGGGGTACTGAAGACATGCACAGGAGCCTGTTGTCTGCAGAGTTTCTTTAACAGGATCAGGGTGCAGGGGTAGTATATGCTTGACTTCATTCTATTGTGGGATGAGAAAGAATGAGATATTGAGGTGGGGGAAGGATGCGTGAAGAGGAAGGGGTTGGATGAATAAGATAGGTTGATTGGGATGAATGGGGGAATTTGGAGGGAGAAGAAAGATGGGGTTTGGATGAATGGTGGAGGGGTTAAAGGGGGGTCATATTGTGGTGAACAGAAAATTGTCTGGGATGAATGAGGGAGCTGATGGGAATGAATGGGGAAGGGGTTGGGTGGAAGGGCAAATGAGGTGGAGGAATCAGGAAGGAGGTTAGGAGGAGTAGGGAAAAGGATTCGGAAGAGTGAGGTACCAAATTTGAATGAATTTTCGAGGAAACGGTTAGAATGAGTTTTGGAAGGTTAGAGTAAAGGTAGGGGTTTGGTTGTGGACTGGGATGAGTGAGAAAGGAGATTAAGATGAACAAAGATGGGATTATTGGAATAGTGAATGAGGTAAAAAAAAAAAAATAGGAAGGTATCTAGGATGAATAGGGGGAGGCATTGTGATAAGTTTGAATGAATGATGGCAGGATAGGTTTGGGGTTATTGGTGGAGGAGTAGATTAAACATTTGTGGTTAACCAGGAGGGGAATAGATGAATTACAGGGAAGGGGTAAGTGAGGGAGGTTGAAATGAGGATTAGGATGAATGGGGTGGAGGAATGGTGAATGAGGTGGAGGAATCAGCATAGAGGTTAAGGTTGAGGAATGTGAAAGGGTATGGGAAAAGATTGGAATGAATTTTGGGCATATGGGTTGGGATGAATGTTAAATAGGTTAAATGAGGTGAACAGGGAGATGGGAAATGGGATGGATGAACATAGAGGGGATTATTGAGTTTCAGAATAAAAATGTATGCTTATTGTAAATATGACTCTTGCCTTTCAGAGTCAGGCAATGCGTATAGTGAGGACAGTAGGCCAGGCCTTCGAGGTGTGCCATAAGCTAAGTCTGCAGGCTGCTGACGGACAGATGGACAGACTTGCAATTGGAGACAGTGGAAAATCTGAGGACGAGTCACCTAGTACAGGTGAGACAGAAACAGGTCACCTCTTTTGAACATAACTGAGTGGTGTGGAAAACAAAATAAGGATATGTTCTACAGCCAAAAACTGAAAAAAAACACTAAGGGCTACAATTTATTTGACTCTTTTGAACTATTTGTTTTTGGTGTACCGTTGCTCATTATAGACTCACAGTTAATGGCTACTAGGACTGAAACCTGATATTGTTTTTTGCAGGTGTATTTTTTCCACCAAAACGCTGTGCATTCTGTGATGTTTTCTTGCCTGCCACAGGGAGAAAGAGTAATAATTTAAGTTGTCCGTCAGCTTAAACCACACAGCTCACATCAGCAAAGAGTTTCCACCCACAACTTGTTCACTGAATGTTTGCACCATTGTGTGAAAATATACATATTTCTTGGATAATTGGGTTATTTTCTGATTAATCAAGGGGACAAGGATTCCTAATAAAGTGGATGCTAATTGGATTTTTAAATGCAAAAGTAAAATGCTTGCTTTTATAAGAGATGACACAATTTAGAAGCACTGCAGAAGTAATTTCACAGCACTTGGCAACAAAACCTTAGACTGTGTGCTTACTGTGAGGATCAATAACAGGTATTGGCTGATACCCATAAAATGCCTTCCACTCTCACTAAATCCAGTTTATGTTCAGAGTTTTTAAGTGGGCAGAAGTTAGCTAGCATTACATGTATTTCTGGGCAGGTGGTTTATGCAAAAATTTGCTGTACCTTGTCCTTTAAGTGATGAAAAGGTGCTTACTTAAAACAGCTTTAATTTAATTTTATTAAATTGTTTTCAATGTTTTACATTATATATATATATATATATATATATATATATATATATATATATATATATATATAATGTTTAATAAAAAAACAAAACATTTTTTTATAAAGATTCTGCACCCAGCTTCATCTGATTATCAGGTTCATATTTATTTTTGTATGTTTTAATATATATATATATATATATATATATATATATATATATATATATATATATATATATATATATATATAGTACAGACCAAAAGTTTGGACACACCTTCTCATTCAAAGAGTTTTCTTTATTTTCATGACTATGAAAATTGTAGATTCACACTGAAGGCATCAAAACTATGAATTAACACATGTGGAATTATATACATAACACAAAAGTGTGAAACAACTGAAAATATGTCATATTGTAGGTTCTTCAAAGTAGCCACCTTTTGCTTTGATTACTGCTTTGCACACTCTTGGCATTGTCTTGATGAGCTCCAAGAGGTAGTCACCTGAAATGGTTTTCACTTCACAGGTGTGCCCTGTCAGGTTTAATAAGTGTGATTTCTTGCCTTATAAATGGGGTTGGGACCATCAGTTGTGTTGTGCAGAAGTCAGGTGGATACACAGCTGATAGTCCTACTGAATAGACTGTTAGAATTTGTTTTATGGCAAGAAAAAAGCAGCTAAGTACAGAAAAACGAGTGGCCATCATTACTTTAAGAAATGAAGGTCAGTCAGTCCGAAAAATTGGGAAAACTTTGAAAGTGTCCCCAAGTGCAGTCACAAAAACCATCAAGCACTACAAAGAAACTGCCTCACATGCGGACTGCCCCAGGAAAGGAAGACCAAGAGTCACCTCTGAAATCACCAGCCTCAGAAATCGCAGGTTAACAGCAGCTCAGATTAGAGACCAGGTCAATGGCACACAGAGTTCTAGCAGCAGACACATCTCTACAACAACTGTTAAGAGGAGACTGTGTGAATCAGGCCTTCATGGTAGAATATCTGCTAGGAAACCACTGCTTAAGAAAGGCAACAAGCAGAAGAGACTTGTTTGGGCTAAAGAACACAAGGAATGGACATTAGACCAGTGGAAATCTGTGCTTTGGTCTGATGAGTCCAAATCACTGGAGAATAATCTGGCTGTTCTCAGTGCTTCCTGGTTTCAGCCATGCTGTTCCTTTCAGCCTCAGATAGGGGTGGAGTGAAAGGGCGTTTATGTGGCCGTCTATAAAAAGCGTCCTAAGTGAATACAAACACTGCAGCCCATAACACAGTTTTCCAAACAGGGTTTTTTTTTCAGCCACATAATACACTTGGGTTTAAGCCTTTGCATAAGCAACTACTGTTTCTTTAATCAAGAAATAGCTGAAATATCACACAGCTTTTACAGAACAAAGATACAAAATTTGAAATGGTTAGACAATACTTCAGTACTACCCAATTAGAGTGTTTTATGTGATGGATTATGATGTATTCAGAGTGGATGACTTCAGTCACATCAGTATTAATATCAGGAAAATTGTGCCTTTTTATAAAAATAAAAGGAATAAAAATAAAGAGATCGAAAATACGGACTAAAAGGAAAAACTGCCTTTCCTTTATTGTGAAAGGTTTTCCAATGTAAAAAAATACCGGCCTCGAAATGGCATTCAACGTTTTTTTACTTGTATTTACAGCTCGAAGCATAAACTTAAATTTGACATATTGACAAGCGGTTACATAAAACCGCCAGGCAGCGGAGCATCAATTTCTGTATTAAAGCATCACTACGCATGCGTAACTCAGCTCTGCATATCGGCCAGTATTTCTTTGCTTATGAAAAGATTGAACATTGCGCTGTTTCTCACAGGCCATGAGTTGACTGGAGCTGAGCACATCAGTGGCATAGAAATGGAGATGAAGTCGCTGCCAGCCAGCGCTTGCGATCAAGCAATTACTGATGTCCTTCAGAGTTTATCAGAGCTGAACATGGTGAAGCCAGGGCAGGTAAGAATGTCTGGATATCTGTAGTAGTTTGCGAATGTATAATAAGGTCATGTGTATTGTACTGATGTTTTACTTTATTAAGTGTGACAGATGCCAAGATAGTTATTAACATTAGTATCTCTTTATAATGCATGTCCCCTTATTCTTTCTTTAATTCTTATGTGTCCATGAGGCATTTATAAGAAACTCTGTATGAGGTCTATACATTTATAAATATTTTTAATAGATATGTTTTTAGCTGTATAACAGCATCTAAAGCCACAGCTCAAACATATATTAGTATCAATTCAGCTTTCTGCATTTTGAAACCGATCCCAGTCTGAGCGCTCATGCTGACATCAAGCACGGCATCATTATCGGATTAGATATTTTCCAGTCCAATTCCGTGGTGCGATTCATGCGATAGACGTTGACCGATGTTGCACTTTAAATATAGGACATCATGTCTCCGATGGATCAACAGTAGCATTCAGAAACAGAAACATACATAAAAGTCGGCCCGGTTGCTAAGAAAGTGCCGGCATTGCATCAGTGTCTGCTATCGGCCAAAACCCCCAGGGCTCGCGTATCGCTGGAAGATTAAAAATAGACAAAGTGGGATTGGCGGCGCTTATTTTGTACTGCCGTTTTTTCGGAGACAGGCTGCATGTACTCAAAACGGAATGATTCATTTTTAATGCAAGAACAAATTTTTTCCCATTAAATGTACATTTGTGTTATTGAGCTGTCTTTAAATAGAAAAACTGTATTGCATAAAACTAGTAGTGAGTAAATTGATCTAGTTTTTGACTTTATTTTACTAGTTTGAATATTGGAATTCATGTGTAATACGTGGAGCTTGCTGGCTCAGTCTGGGAGAAAGGAAAGACAGGTGACAGATTCCCCAATCAAAAACAAACACTTTATTTTGCCACAATCACCCTTTGGAATTTTAGTTTCACTTTTCAGTTGGTAAAACCTGTAGACACATGTACACACGCTCAACTCACCATCGCTCTCTCAAAGCTGCTTTAGTTTCACTTTATTATCCCCTTCCTCATTCACTGCAACAGAGAACATTCATTAGTTAAATCGCATACAGGTGTAATAATCCTTACTACTCAATTCCTCCGGCACCGTTCCACATTAACAAACCGCCCGCCGGCACTATATGTTTTTATTCTGCTTCAGCAAAATAATTCTATGCACCGTTTTAGTGTAAAATTTTACAACATTAAGGGAAGTCTTTCCGTAATAAGAAGGAACATAAACAATTTTGTTTCACCTAGAAAGAGATTTTTGATTGGGGAAATGTGAAAATTAAGATAATTTTTGAGAGATTTTGACATGAGATTGACATTTAAAATCATGACACACACTGACATGATTTTAAGAGAAATATGGGTAGTTTGGGGTGGGGCGGAGTCAATGCTTTAAGCTCCACCCACTTTAAAACTTTTTTAAATTTAGAATTTACATTTTATATTACTAAAGTGTAAGAGAAGACACTGTAGATATTTCTTCCTGTAGTATATCATCTTAATTACACTTTATAACCTGGTTGCTATATAGCGGAAGGTCATTTCTAAGGATATAAGACTTAAATGAAGGTTGGAAATATAAATTCTACCACTGCCTAACTGCCACTGCTGGACCTTTTACCAAAGCGTTTAACCCTCAAATAAGTTCATTCGAAGTCGCTCAGGAAAAGGGCATCTGCCGAATGCTGTAAAAATACTGCAAGGACTTTCTAATGATCTGACAGGTGTCCATAAATTTCCTTATAGTAGAGTGGGGTGAAAACAGCATGGCTGCTTCCAACAGTTTCCTAATGCAAGTCACTGTTTATAGCAAAAATAATAATAAAAAAAGTCGTGGGCTGTTCAGCGGTGGTGTTTTGATTATGCTGTGGGTGAGCATCGCTTGTCACTGGTGTCACTGACTGCATGGAAATACCAGTGATGCTTTGTGATCAACGCCGGATTATATGACTGCAGCCTCTAGCTAAAGCTCAAAAGCCTGAAAATAGTACAGTACATGCACCCTCGGCCCAACCACAGCAAGCAGCCACTGTAGCATACAAGGGACGCTTTTCTGATTCGATCCACTTCCGAAAGTCATCCATCATCCATCGTGGCATCTCCGACAGAAGAAAAGATCAGCCGCCTGCGAGTGATGTGTAATTAATAGTAAAACAGGGGGAGAAAATGACAGCTTATACAAATGACCATGACGGGGCCTATCAGCAATGATTTATAGCTTCTACTGATTTCACTAAGACACAGGGCAATTAGGGAACAGCCAAGCAACACGAATCCCTCCTCATGGATGACAGTTTTCTTCTAGGCATTACAGAAAGAGGAGTGTGATTCAGAGCTGCAGGCTGGTGTTCAATGCTACACCGATTTTTACCTAATAAGACTTTCTTTTATTTAAAGTTCAGATTGTCTGGGTTGCTGCGTGGGTTCACGGGATGTGGATGCACGTTGCGCTGAATCCATCCAGTCCCAAAACCTGAAATGTCCCTCATGGCTTTTAAAAGCAGACCATGAAATATGGTCAGAGACTCTGTTTCAGAAAGATAAGAGAAGAAAGAGAGAGGGAGAGAGTCAGATGAATGGATGGATGAATTTTGATAATTGCTGTCCTTTAGACAAATAGAAAGGAATCAGTGGGGAAGAAACATACACATAGTTTTACTTTGGCATTATCCTAATTTTGCTTTTCTTTTTACATTTCTCAGTCTATGAAGTCTCTGTTTCTAAGGTGTGTGTGTGTGTGTGTGTGTGTGTGTGTGTGTGTGTGTGTGTGTGTGTGTGTGTGTGTGTGTGTGTGTGTGTGCGCTGTTTTAGTAATGTAAGTAGCTCTCCCTAGTGGACACAGTAATCTGTTGCAATGGAAAGAAGAAAATATTAAAAAGAGTTACATAGGCTAGGAAATACAATCACGAAAAACATACAATAACTTTGACCTCTTGTGTGAACTGTGATTTTTTTTATTACACTATTTCCCATTCACATGTTCACATAGTGTGTAATGGGTGCCTAATAAATGATGCTGTAAAGATCGTTTATTGATGAGCTGTTTGTACACAGAGTGACACAACAGTCACAATTTTTTAAAACATAAGCAAATAGATTTAGTTTCAATATTTAGTTCTTTTTTTTACCTTCAAATATTTGAATATTATGAATATTCAGGTGACATTTTGTTTGTTTTTTTGTGTGAAAAATATAGGTTAAAAACTCAATAATCACATTATGGTCTTTACAGATATTATTTTAAAAAATCACCTGATTTACCAGTAAAATGAAAAAGCGACATGAATAGCAGATGCACAGGATAAAAAAATCCAGAAACAATCAAGGTCTATAGTAGAAACTGGTCATTATAAGTAATATAGGTTGGAGAGACATAATTTCAGCCATACGATGTTAAACTTCTTGTCCCTTTGACACCAACAGTGGTGGTGAGGCCAGACAAGGAGCGTCTTCACACAATAAAGTTTTTCTGAATATTCACATGCATTCGATTTGATCTGATGTATGTACAGTATATGTGTATATACAGTGCCCTCCACAATTATTGGCACCCCTGTTTAAGATGTGGTCGTGGACTTCAAAAAATTCTCCTTTTTTTTAAAACAACATAGAACCCAAATGCAAAAAAAGAGAAAAATCCAACCTTTTATTTAAGTACATTACTTTGGTGGTAAAAAAATCACACATTTAGAAAAAAAACAAAAAACTTGAAACCATGTGTGCCACAATTATTGGCACCCCTGATGTTAATACTTTGTACAACCTCCTTTTGCCAACAAGACAGCACTTAATCTCCTCCTATAACATTTCACAAGATTGGAGAACACAGAGAGAGGGATTTTTGACCATTCTTCTTTGCACAATCTTTCTAGATCATCCAGTGTCCTGGGTCCTCTCTTATGCACTCTTCTCTTTAGCTCGCCCCACAGGTTTTCGATTGGGTTGAGGTCTGGGGACTGAGATGGCCATGGGAGGACCTTGAGTTTGTGACTGCTGAACCACTTTTGTGTAGATTTTGCCACATGTTTTGGATCATTATCCTGCTGAAAGACCCAATGACGACCCATCTTCAGCTTTCTGGCAGAGGCCATCAGGTTTTTATTTAAAATATCCTGGTACTTCAAAGCGTTCATAATGCCATGCACCCTAACAAGGTTCCCAGGGCCTTTGGAAGAGAAACAGGCCCACAGCATCACAGATCCTCCACCATACTTCACGGTGGGCATGAGGTGCTTTTCGGCATACTTATCTTTTGTTTTACGCCAGACCCACTTAGAGTGTTTGTTGCCAAAAAGCTCAATCTTAGTCTCATCTGACCAAAGCACACGATCCCAGTTGAAGTCCCAGTACCGCTTAGCAAACTCCAGGCGTTTACGTTTGTGAGTGTTAGTGAGAAAAGGCTTTTTCCTTGCATGCCTCCCAAACAGCTTGTTGGCATGTAGAGAGCGTCTGATGGTTGTTTTGGAGACTCTGTGACCCCAAGATGCCACTCTTTGATGCAATTCTGTGACGGTGAGCTTGGGAAATTTTTTTACTTCTCTTACCATCCTCCTCACTGTGCGTTGTGGCAAGATAAACTTGGGACCTCTTCCAGCCTTGTTTGTCACTGTTCCAGTTGTTTTAAACTTCTTAATGATTCCTCTGACTGTAGATACCGGCAAGTTAAGGCGAGTGGCTATTTTCTTGTAGCCATTGCCTGACTTATGAAGGTCGACACACATCTGCCTCACTTGAATGGTGTGTTCTCTTGTCTTTGCCATGTTGACAAATGGGTAAGAGAATTAGGCCTCTGTGTCACGTCATATTTATACCCCAGGGAAACAGGAAATCATAAATTACTAATTAAAAGTCCCTAGATACCCTGACCAACCTTAGCAACTACAGAAAAATATATGAAAAAAAAAAAACAATTAAATTTTTCAGAGGAATTGTTAGGGGTGCCAATAATTGTGGGACACATGATTTCAAGTTTTTTTTTTTCCCCAAATGTGTGATTTTTTTTACCACCAAAGTTATGTACTTAAATGAAAAGTTGGATTTTTCTCTTTTTTTGCATTTGGGTTCTATGTTGTTTTAAAAAAAAGGAGAATTTTTAGAAGTCCATGACCACATCTTAAACAGGGGTGGCAATGATTGTGGAGGACACTGTATACAGTATATAGTGTTATATTGGAAATCTTTTTTTTTCCTATGATTTTTTATTATTATTCTATTTAATGTAGTCTGTAGTTGATGTAAATATTTTGGTTAATTCATACCTTATGAGAACCTAGACATTGCAACTCAAGTAAAAGCTCTGACAGCTCTGATTAAACACACTTTGAGTGGTAATGTATTGTATATGGATGCATTTCATTTGAACTTAAATTGCAATCAAATTAATTTATTCTAATCCATTTTTAAAGCCAAAAACATCATGTTTTAATGTTGCTTTGTCAGCATGTCTTCCCTCACCACACCTATAAACCTCCTCTTTGGCCTTCATCTTTTCCTCCTTCCTGGTGGCTCCATCCTCAGCATTCTCCTACTGATATCCTCTGCACATGTCCTAACCATCTCAATCGGGCCTCTCTCACTTTGTCCCCAAACCGTCCTACATGCGCTGTCCCTCTAATAAACTCGTTTCTATTCTTGTCCATCCTCATCACTCCCAACGAAAACCTCACATGTCCTAGACAAGTGACATCACTAAAATCACAAGGTCAATTTCTTTTTATGATCTGGTTACTCAGAACACATTTGAAGTTCTTTTGGGATGATCATAAAACATTTGTCGTCTGAACGGCAAAGGAAAAGTGAACTTCAAAGAGCTCCGTTGAGCATTGTGGCAGATTTGTGGTTTTAGTGTGCCTTGAGCGCTTTGTGTACATCATTTTAATGAAATCTGTATGCTACGTTGTGCATACCGGACAGATGTTGTATGGCTGTTTCTCGTTACCCAGTTTGGTTTAGCTTCAGATTCCTGTTCTTGGCTGTCAAATGAGTCCAATGTGGTGCTTTTAACCTTTACGGTTCAATATATGTTTTTTTTTGTTTATTTCGATGCACCACAGGTGTAAAAAATAGTTCTGAGTTAAGCTTGCTTTGTTTCGAAAACACTTTGCACAAAGCCTACTGTCTATAAAGACATGAACCATGAGCTGCCTAGAGCTCTGACCTCAACTCCACTTCACACCTTCTGAATAAACACTAACAGGTTTTCATGGCAAACATCAATTAACCTTGTTAATTCTCTATTGGCTAAATTCCCACAAAACCCTACAGTTTCACTTCCAAATCCAATGGAAAGCATTTCAATCCAAATTTTTATTTCCCATAGTTATGGAAAGTGATTTTCAACAAGTACATCTGATTGTGATAGACAGGTACTTACTATTTCTTATCCTGGGAAGGTGTCCAAGGGTAAAAAGTATTCATATTATTTATTTCTGTGCAATTACTGAACGAATATCTAAAAGAAAATTGTTATTGGCTAATATATATCAGCACGTTATGTTTGGTTAGTATTATTTGGGCAGATTTGGTGATTTTGCTCACAAAATGCGGTCACAAGAAGTCACATTGAATTCAGTTCAGTTCATTAAATTTGTATTTGTATAGCGCTTTTAACACTGGACATTGTCCCAAAGCAGCTTTTCAGAGAAAAAGAGGTTAGAAAGTGATGCACATGAAGATGAAGATGTCCATCCTGGCTGTCTATTTGTGATTGGATCACTGAAGGCAGATGTTTGAACCGAGCAAACACTGAAATTGGACTGCTTCAGAAGAATGTCAGGGAGGCAGTTTATCATCTGCACAACAAAACAGTTTAGAAAAAAATAATATTTGCAGAGATCAGAGTCCAAACCTAAACCCAATAAAGGCACTCTGTTGTGACCTGAAGAGGGCTCCGAGAAAGTCCAGTGAATATTGAATAGCAAAAACACATACGTTTTTCAGCCTGGATTGTAAATGATTATTCAGTTCAATAAAGAATTTTTTTTTTGTCTAATCAGTTTTGACGGCAATTGTAAATTCAATTACTTCCAAAGGGCTTGCAGACTTTTGCTTTTGCAACTGCATTAGTCAAATCCTCGTCCTCTTCCTCTTCTATTGGCTGCTCCCATTAGGGGTTGCCACAGCAGATCATTCATCTCCATACCCCCCGTCTTCTACATCTGCCTCTTTTAAACCAACTACCTTTATGTCTTCCTTCACCAAATCTATAAACCTTCTCCTTGGCCTTCCTCTTTTTCTCCTTCCTGGAGGCTCCATACTCAGCATTTTTCTTTCTATATACCCCATGTTATTCCTCTGAACATGTCCAAACCATCTCAATCTCGCCTCTCTCACCTTGTCTCCAAAATGTCCTACATGTGCTGTTCCTCTAATAAACTCGTTTCAAAATCCTGTCCGTCGTCATCACTCCCAACAAAAACCTCAACATCTTCAGCTCTGCTACCTCCAGCTTCAACTCCTGTCTTTTACTCAATGCCACTGTCTCTAAACCATACAACATCACAGGTCTCACCACAGTCCTATAAACTTCCCTTTTACTCCTGCAGATACTCTTCTATCACAAATCACTCCTGCTATTACTCTTCTCCACCCACTCCACCCTGCCTGCACTCTTTTCTTCATTTCTCTAACACACTCTCCATCACATTGCACTGTTGACCCCCAGGTACATGAACTTCTCCACCTTCACCACCTCTTCTCTCTACAACCACACCACTCCACTGCCCTCCCTTTCATTCACACACATGTACTCTGTCTTACTCCTACTGACTTTCACTCCCCTTCTCTCCAGTGTGTACCTCCAGCTCTCCAGGCTCTTCTCAACCTGCTATTCTAACCACAAATAACAATATCATCCGCAAACATTATAGTCCATGGAGACTCCTGTCTGACCTTATCCATCATCCTGTCCATCACCACTGCAAACAGGAAAGGGCCTAAAGTCGATCCTAGATGCAGTCACACCTAAACCTTAAACCATTCTGTCATTCCTACTACACACTTTACTGCTGTCACACTGTCCTCATACATGTCCTGCACCACCAGACTTCCTATTACAATACCGCACCCTGTCGTACACTTCCTCTAAATATACAAACACCCAATGCAACTTCTTCTGACCTTCTCTATACTCCCACCAACTTCTATTTTCTAAAATTAATTGGGTGACCGCGGCTTTTGAAGGAAAATATAAATGGCTTGGAGGATTATTGATTATGGAATTTTGAAGGACATTTTGAGGTCCTTTTTTTGACCCCCTCCCCCCATCCACCCATTAATACTCATTGCTTTTTCTTGGTATTATCAAACAACTGCAGTTCACTTTGTAAAGAAGAATTGAGAGTTTTTTTTTTTTTTTTATGACACACCAGAAGGATAAAATAATTAGTTTTAATTCTGCATTAGCTGTGTTCCACGCTTCTGTCCCCAGAGACCCACGACTGCTCCAAGCTAAGCAGACAGGCCAAAGCTACTTAGAGAAAATGAGTTTCTTGAGCTTAGAATATGAATGCGTTTGAGCTCATAAAACGATAATGAGCTCCTTAAAGGTAGAGGGGTTCGAATTTTTATGTGTAATTGGCACAATAAGAAATTTCGGAGCAAGCCTTGAATACTAACTTTTGACTTTCTGCCATCTTTATATGAATTTGATTGGAAATCGCTTCACGTGTACATGCCTGACATGCTTTTATCCGTTTTCACTTGTGCTTTTTATAGACTTGCTGTCATTTACAGTTTAAGATTTCACTTTCAGTAGACTTTTAGGTCACTTTGTATGTTTGCACCAATCTAATGCTTTGCACAAGCAACCACCATAAGACCACTGACCAGTTATTATTAGTTATTTGTCCTAATTAGTATGTAATAAAATTCTTGGTAGTAACAATGAGGTGTCATGTGGATGTTCCATCATGTCCATTAATTATATATAAAGTATGAATACTTTAAAAATAATTTATCCCCACTGTCTTTGTAGGATTTAGAGGGGATGCCTCTTCACTCTTTGTCTCCCAGCAGCCCTCGCTCTCTGTCTCTCACACCATTGGCTGACCAGCACCAGCTGCAGTTATTACAGCAGCAAGTTCTTCAGCAGCAACAGCAAGCTCAAGTGGCTGTTGCACAGGTAAGGCATGACACACACACACACACACACACATACACACACACACGGCAGAATACAGCAAGATTTCCTAATGGTTTATCAGACACTCCAAAAACTCGTTTCTTGAAATACATTATAGTGTTATAAAGAGGGAACAAAACATTGTTGCTTAACAGTAAGACACAGCATACAATTGTTATGTTGGTCCTTTATTTATTTATTTATTTATTTATTTATTTATTTATTTATTTATTTATTTTCAATTATTGTAGCTAGATTCCCGAACCTTACCAGAAATTTTTTATATTAAATATTCTTCAAATTGCATAAATGCAATATCATTATGTGGACATCCAGTTCTCAAAAAGGGCATCAAGTTCAACTAAAATACACTCGCGCAAAACACGCACACGCAAGCAAAAAAGAATAATTGATGGCTTCATCAAATGTTAACACCGGGCAGATATTGCTCAATAAATCCATCCCATCTCCTCTGTTCCTTTTTGGCTAATGTGCATAGACATTATGATTACACTCATAAACCTAGCATCTGATCGTGAGATGCAGTATGCAGTGCTATTTGCTCTCAGATTCAGTGTGTGCTGAGATTCGACTGCACTGACCAGCTGCTCCATTATGGCCCATGGAGCTGCATTTAATCAAATATTCATAAACACACACATGCACAAGCACACACACACACACACCAGACTTTCCAAATGTCATGACACAAAATAAAGCAATAATCTTTTCTCATACTATCTCTGTGAACTTTTTCTAGAAGCCATTTTAAAAGCACAAATCTGGCAATCTTGTGTTTTGGTTTATTAGCCACATGAGAAGTGCGTGTATATAATCAATGACGTCAAAGGATTTTAAATGTTTTATAACAGTTAGTTCTTTATCACTGACATGGATAATTCAATAAGGTTCAGAATGTCAGTTAATAAATACAAAATGTAAAGTTGTAAAACTCTCAGGCAGTATACCTCACAAAAGAATTCTTCAAGTAACTCGAGTAATTCGAATTCATCGAATGCATTTTGTTATTATTTTGTTATAATTATTTGTCTCAAAGCTTTGTTTAGTCCATTTAACTACACACAGCACTGTGTTTCCCCACGGACCATTATTACTGAAGCACCACCCGCTAAATTCTGAAGCGATCTGGATAGGTAAACACTATGGAAGCTTGATTCTGCCACATAAAAAAGAAGTTCGCCTAATTCCGGATTTATTTCTTACAATTCTGACTTTATTTTTAGCGCAATTTCAAGATTTTTCTTGCCATTCCACCTTTATTTCTCACAATTCTTTTTTAAGCCAACCATGACCTTGTTCTGCTAAGGGACCGAGTGAATGAGAGCGAGAGTACCCATAAATATACACTATGTTGCCAAAAGTTTGGGGTCACCTGACCTTTCCTGCTATATATGGTTCTTTTCCAAACTGTTACCACAAAGCTGGAGGCATAATAAAATTGTGCATTCAATCAAACTTGGAAACCCAAACCTGTTCCAGCATGGCAAGGCCCCATGCGCAAAGTGAGCTCCTTGAAGATCTGGTTTACAGGCTTTGGAGAGGAAGATCTTGAGTGGCCTGCTATAGAGCTCTGATATCATACCTACTGAACACCTTTGGGGTGAATGTGAATGCTGACTGCACCCCAGGTCTCCTCACCTTCATCAGTACCTGCTTTTCGTAACACCCTTATGGTTGATGAACACAAATATCCATAAGCACACTCCAAAATCTGGTGGAACATCTTCCCAGAGGAGTGAAGGGAATTATAAGAGCAAATTGGGACTAAATGTGGAATACAATGCACAAAAAATCACATACCAAACTTATGACCAAGTGACCTAATACTTTTGGCAATATAATGTATGTAGGACAACAAGACTCAGGTGTGCTCTTTCAGTGATTAACCCTGTAGGTCATCCCCAAACACCCTCCCTCTGATTGTAGACTTTCCAAACCTACATCAAGATTTGATATACATTTTCCACCAAAGGGTTTCAATCTTTTTTTTTTTTTTTTATCTTAAATGATCCTAGAGGCAGATGAAGACAAAAGAGAGCCCAAAAGCAAGATAAATGTCCAGAAAATGTTTACAGGTATTAATAAAAGGACGCATTGAAGTTCATGGAGTGATACTATCTGCTGAAACAGGAAGATGAGTCTTAGTCAACAACTGTTTTCTTGGAAACTGTATCCATGGGAGATTTCATTAAAAATTAGTTTTTTTCCAACACTGCATTGGTTAAAACAGTGTAAACCGTGAGGCTGTAAGCAGGAACTCTTGTAGGTCTCGCTTGTAGGTTATTTCTGAAGCTACCAGACACTGTCCATGTCACTAAATGAGTTATGACATTAATAAATGACAAAATGCTAAAATGTTGACACATATACTGTATATACAAAAATCTGCTGTTGGGACATAAAAATGCCTACAGAAACACCCTACAATATGATTAAAATGAAGGGTCAGAATGTAAGGCAGATATGAGGGCACCACAGTAGGACATTACTATCCCACCTGAATAATTACATGAGAGAGAAGTGGGTGGCATCAAATCATACCAAATGTCTTTCTGCCTCTGAATTGGATCCAGAACTACACCTTTACTAAGAGAAGAATTATTTAACATAAGGTTTGACTAAATTAATACATTTGACTGAGATGGGTCTGTGGTCTGAACAAAGCTAGGGGGCTTTATACAACCGTCACATATACTATAATCTTCATTATTCTAGGTACTAATAAAAACAGATTACAATAGACGAGAAAATTGCTCAGGTCAACATCGTAAGGACATTCGGTCCTTCAAAGGTAATTATTATTTTAGAATGAATGTAAATTATACTTTGTGTGTAGTGTGGATTCAATACTGGTAAATGGAGCCACTTTTTGGTTTCAATAACAATGCTGAAATAATTGAAGCTTGTACACATGCTGAGAGGTTTAGAAAGAACAAAGATATTACAGTTATAGTTAAGACCAAAAATATTACATGAATCAGAATTTGTGATTAGTAATCAAAAACTCTGATCTGCTGATGTGAAACTGTCTCTGCATCCACCTCTTCACTCAGACTGCAGACATTTAAGTGAAGGTTATTGCTTTTGGGAAATGCAAACAAAACTAATCAAAGTCAAGAAGAAACCAGAGCACTGTCCTCCCACACTGTTTGAATATGGTGAGTATGTGAGACAGGGAAAGAAAGAGAGAGAGAGAAAGAATGAAAGTGCCAGTCAGTTTATGTAACAGCCTGATTAGCCTGTTTGTTATCTGACCACCTGCATTTTACACTCCTCTTTCCTCCAGTAACTCTCCACTCTCGACTGATCATCTTTCTCACCTCAGGTGCAGCTGCTGAAGGATCAGATAGCAGCAGAGACGGCTGCCAGGATGGAGGCTCAGGCCAGGAGCCATCAGCTGCTGCTGCAGAATCGAGACCTGCTGCAGCACATAGCGCTTTTGGTCCAGCATGTCAGTGAGCTGGAAGCCAAAGTCAACGGCTATGCAAAGAGTAAGACACACAAATGCATCTTGCACTAGTAGGTGATAGAGAGTGGTGGCTGTTTAAATTATGCGTGTGCTTGACACAGAGTCCTGTCAAATATGAATAATGATTATCTCAGGAATATGCTAATTAAATACCTTAGCAGTTGGTTCAAAAGATCAATCCTGTGAAGAAATATAAAGCTCGGAATGATGCAGCAGAAATAGATGGTGCATGTTTTCAACTTTTACCAAAATATAGTACCATACTATGACCGGATAGTGCACACGGACAAATCAGCACATAATCTCCGGATGGGAAGGATAGCATGCTCCATCTCCCCTGTCAATCAATGTGGCACTAGCCAATCTTTCAAATTAGAATAGCCTTTATTTGTCACATACATTAAAGTACAGTGAAATTCGTTCTACGCATATTCCATCTTGCTCAGAAACTGGGGTCAGAGCACAGGGTCAGCCATGATACGGTGCCCCTAGAGCACAGGGGGTTCAGGGTCTTGCTCGAGGGCCCGAAAGTGGCAGTTCGGCGATACCGGGGCTTAAGCCCCCGACCTTCCGATCAGTAACCCAGAGCCTTAACCACTGAGCTACCACTCCTCAACCTCCTCATAAACATCTCCTCATCTTTGGTATGTGGAAGAAGACAGGTAGCGCCTTTTCTCCAAGCGTATAAAGGTACATGAGCAGTAATCCAAAAAAATGCAGTTGTCTGGCTTCATATGTCTTGGAGGAAGAATGTACTATCCCTCAGCTTTCATTGCTGGTAATAGGGAAGGTCTGGCTTGTGGGAGGGAATTGGTGTAGGGCCAAATTAAGGAGCAAAAGCGCTAAAAATGTTTTAATTTTAGCTTTTAAACGAGTATTTGGGATAATAATATGACCCCCCACCCCTATAGTAAGAGGTTTGTCTTTTAGCTTCTGTCATTTTGTAGCATGACTTAGCTAGACTTAGCTATCTTAAATAAATGCTTTAGACACAGTTAGTAAATCGGATTGCATGTTTTCTATTGCGTCTATTATCAAGTTTGCATTTTTTTTACAGATACACACAAACATTTTTGTCAGTCAGGTGCTGAATGGTGTCATGCATCATTTTTTTTACTTTAACATAAAAAGAAATCTAATCATAGAAGACAGAGATGGAGTACATCAGCACTAGATAGAGATTAGATTCAATTACACTCTCAGCACTTCTGCCCACACCCGAAAGCTCGGTGCGCCATTTGTTTGGATGGAATGTTAGGTTTTTATGGAGTCTATCTTTCAAAGTGAATCCATTCCAGAGAGTTCATGAGGTCATCATCGCTGGGCCTGTTGCCAAAACATGTAGAAGAGTCTTTGTGAGTGTTTGTGCCTGTGCTTTAGTGAAAACATATAGATTTATTTGGTTTTAACCGACTTATAATTGATTAATCTCCCCCTCATCCCTCTCATCCGCCTCCTCCTCCTTCTTCAGATGAAGACTGGAGAAGATCGTCATCCTGTTCTCTCTCTCTCAACCTCAAAAACCACTACAGTTCAGACCAGCCCATCACCTCCACGCCGGCAGGAGACGTCCAAGTCTCTCTCACAACCCCTTATAGCATGATGTGCGCTGAATCCTACCTCAGCCTGATCAGAACAGGAACGTCCCATGCAGCCAACGGCATGCAAGCGAACCTAGGACACAAGCAGAGAATGGGGAGTGCAAGCAACGACTTCACAAAGTTCAATTCAGCAGCAGTGGATCAACGGTATGCAGGACATATACACACACAGAAGCTTATACATGAGCACAAGGTTTCGTTGGCTGTTTTTTCCTCTCTTTCACCTTCATAATCAGCTCATTCAGTGAGCAAAACAGTTTTCTTAAATAAATAAAGTGAACTTAGACTACAGCAATGTGGCACTTACCAGGAGCAGTTCTGTGTGGAAGTCCAAAGAGGCCATGAATTATAATATTTTTTTCTCTCTCGAATATTTTCTATAGTGTATAGTAGAATAAATCTACACTGGTACGCAAGATTACAAACTTAATATAAATATAACTCTTGACATTTATAATGTGATTAACAACTTACACATAAGTATCCGACACTCGAGAAGGGGGCTGTGTCTTGCGATACAATTACGTCATGAGAAAAACAGGTTTTTACTTTATGTTGAGAAAACAAGAAAAATATATATATTATAATGTATCACCTCTTAGGTAGTTCTGGGCCTTTATTTTTTGGCACGTTCTGCATTCTGTATGTCGTGCGTGAGATGCTTTTCTGATCGACGTTTGTTGTAAAGAGTGGTTACGCAGTTTCTGAAATCCCAAAAACAGCTAAACTCGGAGTAATTTGCATCCAAGCATTAACAAAAGAGAACGTTCAAACAGTATTTATATCCCCGCTGCTGTGCCGCTTTGTTATTGCTAAGAAAACATGAATATTCATATCAAGTACAAAGGGTGGGTTTGGCCAGAAGCCGGAGAAAAAGCTTGACATTGCATAAAGAAAGAGAGAGAATGCAAAAAATAGCTTCAACAGAGAGAGACGTGTGGTGGGGTTTGTATTGAAGTGTGTGTGAATGTGTGTGTGTGTGTGTGTGTGTGTGTGTGTGTGTTTGATTTTCTTTGATGCTGGCTCTGTAATTGTTTTCCATATTGTAGTTAGTACACACTCTATATACAGCTGACGTGTGTGTGTGTGTGTGTGTGTGTGTGTGTGTGTGTGTGTGTGTGCGCGCGTGTGTGCGTGCAATGCTTTCCACTTGCCGCAGGACTGATTTATAACCAATATAAGCCCCGGTTTCGGTACAGTCTGTAACTCAAGCCACTCAATTGGGCAAAATAAAAGCATTGGGTTTAAAAAGGTCAAAACACAAACAGAAACACGGGACCAAAAGAAGGGAAGGACATAAAGAAAAGCGAAGCAGTGGAGAAAAAGAGGAACAGGTTTTACCCTCGATGTGTGTGTGTGTGTGTGTGTGTGTGTGTGTGTGTAGTCGGCCAAGCTAAATACTTTTGGCCATAGATAAAAGAATGGCAAATGAAACGTCTCAGACCTGGGTCATTCACAGTATTGACAATACACTGCCACATTTTTCATTGATCAATCTTTCTCTATTTTTGTGACACTTCTCAAATCTCTCCATCTCCATTCGCTTTGCCCCATCACTCAGTCCTGAGACATGCAGAAAGCATCAATGGATATTACATTGTAGGAAGACAAACAAAAATAATGAAAGTGTATAAGAGGACTGTCCTCCCACACTGTTTGAGCATCATATAAAAATGTGTTTGTTTTTGTTTGTGTGTTTCTGTGTATTTGTGTGTCTGTGTGTGAGAGAGAAAGAGAATTTCATGTAACCGGTAATGGAAAATTTTTGACCTTCTGTTAAGTTCTAAAGAGTCATTACTCTGTGTGTGTGTGTGTGTGTGTGTGTGTGTGTGTGTGTGTGTGTGTGTGTGTGTGTGTGTGTGTGTGTGTGTCTAAACAGGAACCTACAGTGCCAATTGCGCTTGAATTTTTCACTTTATGGAAAACAACACACACTGTTATATGAATCTTGGCATGTGATTATTTATATATGTATTTGTTTAATTATTTATTTGTTTGTTTATCCCCCTCCCACCATACTATTTTTTTTATGATGGCAAAAGTCAGTTATGAATTTACATTCACCGGCCACTTTATTAGGTACTAGTACCGGGTTGGACCCCCTTTTGCCTTCAGAACTGCCTTAATCCTTCGTGGCATAGATTCAACAAGGTACTGGAAACATTCCTCAGAGATTTTGGTCCATATTGACATGATAGCATCACGCAGTTGCTGCGGATTTGTCGAACTATTTTTGCGTTTATCTTTTTTATAAAAAAGTATAGAAAGTCCAGTGTTCAGCTGATGTTTCAGAGCAATGCGTAACAAAGCCGACCGCAAAACAGGACAACGGTCATGGAGCATTGTTATAAACCCAGCATGGGGAAAAACTTGATGATAACAAGAACTTTTATTAAAGTATGCAGCAAGCAGATGTCCTATATAAACAGACCGAGAATTATAAACACTCAAAGAGCTTATATGTAGCTGTTCAGGACTTTGTAAACACATACTTACCGGATTGGTCCCTTTAGCATGCTGAGGACCGTCAATTATTTCATATACACAATGTTTTTGTATTAAGATTTTTTTCAATTAGTTAAATTATAAAACACACACACACACACACACACACACACACACACACACAGAGTGACCACTTGCTAACCTAACAGTGAGTCACTGAACAGCATGAAACGTCTACCATGTTGCACTCACACACACACACACACACACACACACACACACGTAATTATGTCTTGTTTACTGCATGTCACTTTTTTTGAGTACTTTCTCTTCTTTTCCAATCCTCTATCCCCTTGTTTCACATTCCCTGCATTTCCAATACTTTCTCAACACACACACACACAAACTGTAAATATTTGTCATTGCATCCTTCATTTTCAGTCATTTCTTCTTTCTCTTTTCTGATTCTGTCCCTCCTGAATTACATTGTGATAAGCTATGGTTTTGCAAGACCACGCTTTTCAGCATGTGCTTGTCTGTGTGTGTGTGTGTGTGTGTGTGTGTTTGCTTGCATGCGCACATGTTCGGGCTTCACTTCCACACACTGCAGGCTAATGCCACTACTGCTCCCTGTGTGTGTTTATGTTTTCAGGGTCAGTGCTCTCTCGTGTTTTGTCTGGCTGGCTGAATTGCGTTGACATTTTTTTTAGACCATGAGTGTGTTTATGTGTGTGTGCATGTGTGTGTGTGTGACTCAGTTCAAGCCCTCTGCTCCCACACGGATGTGTCTCACACTGTGTTTCTTTTCAATCGGTGCAGATCTGTTTTTGGGCTTTCTTTCTGTACTCATTGATTTTTTTCAAAGGGAAACAAAAAATCTTAAGTGGGTGGGGGTCTGTCTTCAGTCCCACTCCAGTCTCATGCTGTGTATGTGTGTGTTTGCGTTTCTGTTCATGAATAGTGTGTATGTGTGAAAGAGAACGAGAGAAAAAGATTGAGAGCTGTGAAGCTGCCTGGATTGGCCTGTCTATTGATCTCTAATAGTGGTCACGCTAATTACAAGCACTTACAGAGGGCAGTGTGTGTGTGTGTGTGTGTGTGTGTGTGTGTGTGTGTGTGTGTGTGTGTGTGTGTGTGTGTGTGTAGGATACTCACTGAATACCATAAAGGAAATTAGCATGACAATAACAATAGCACTTAATGCTTCTACTTTGTGTTCACAAAATAATCCACAGTTTGAAATGTCTCTCACACACACACACACACACACACACACACACACACACACACACACAGAGTTGTACAATACAAAACATCCATTACAAGCAGGTTTTATGGCTCCAGTTTTTATTTTCTTATTCACAGTTCCACTTTCTGTTGTCTTTTGCAGTAGAAAAGATTTCAGTTAATATGTATGTAAGCTAATGTATGCAGAAGAGGGCAAAATGCGATGGTTCATGGTTAAAGAAAGCATGTTTTAACCTTTACTCTTCCTGGTTGTATTATTGGGTGGAGTTGGATGGTGGTTGAGGACTGACCAAAGCAAGTAGTAGTATTAAGTTCTTGTGAAGACTACAGAAGCACATCTGTCCATCACAGTTTAATGTATCTTATTTTTTTCTAATGTTACGTTCACCAGTCACTATACAAAGAATTATAGGTAAAGGCACCTATGACTGGTTGCTACAGTAACTTTTATCAAAGGGTGGCACAACTAGCATTTCACTTTTGACGACAAGTCGGGAGACGTTTTCTAGTTTTCTAGTGCGCGCTACTGTCTTCACTCCCATTGGTATTGGGTGTAGCAGTTCACTCCATATTTGCATAAAGTCCGCATCTTTCCCATGTCTCTGGACACACCCACATTCAGTCACTAAAATAATCTCAGATTGCTTTTAGTCGATTTGTGTGTGAATGTACTTTCCAACTATTAATACATTTTACTAGCTAACTAACACATTACATCAATTAGTCTAGGTTTTTTCGGTAGAGCTATAACTTACCATCTGGGCGAGCTAATGGATTGTCCTCTCCTGTAAAAGAGATGGTATACATTCGTGTGTTTAAATATAGCCTGAAGTTGTTCTGTGTTTTTTAAGACAAGTAAAGTATATACAGTATAAACCCACTTATGATGCAAGTTTGAGAAATTGAAACTGATATATTGTCCTGTCTAGATGGCCTTTATCTGAAAAGGGCTCGGAATAAATGTATGCCATTTGTGCCATGGTTAAATTAGCACACTTTTTAATTATGCATAACCTTTCTAAATATAAATCACTGAATAAAGATGTTCTAACCTGGATAGTACTGTGAACAGATTAAGTGAACATGTATAGTGATTGGAAGTAGTTACTAAAGAAGTAAATTCTAGCTGAGTATTAGCAAGAAGATGCTTTTGTACTGGTTGAAATAAATACATGAATAAATAAATGAATAATCCAACAGCAAAGGTTAACATTAATCCTATTTAAATTTTAATATGCATGTGTAGTGATTTTCCTGGAATATAGATATAATGCAGCACTACTGCTTAAGATTGCTTTCTTTGTATTAGAATAAAATTATAGGATTTTACAATGTAACATTTATTATATACGCTTGGATAACACCAAATGTATGTTATATCAAAATATAATTATTTATTGTCTATATCGAAAGGTATTTTGACCCACCCAACAAATCAGTCAGCTAGCATTGTCCAAAAGATACCAGCTTTTCAGGGTTCCAAAACTAGCTAACTTACACAAACAAGCTAGTCTGTTATAATAACCAGTAGTTGAATGAAATATCTTTACAAAACGAACCAGCAGTTCCTGATTTAATTTAATGTAAACTGCTGTGAATCTTTAAACATTTGATTTGATAACATTTGTCACTTACTCTAGTTTTGCTTCCTCAGAGGAACACGAGAACTGAAGATAAATAGAGAAACCCCAAAGTGCGTTTAATGAAATGAAAAGCACCCTGTGTGGCTTGTCATTATTGCCTGAATCACAACTCAGATTCAAACAAGTACATAGGAAATGAGTGTTTGCCTGCAGCTTTGTTACCTGTTCTTGTGCTCTCTCTCTAATACACACGGGATATAACCAAATATGAATACAATTTTGCAAATCAGTCATTTGTTCCAGTAGCCTGGCCTAAACACAACCTTAATTGCTTCAAAATACAACCATATTGCCACCATATTCGCAATGTCCCCTACCATCCCCTACCATCTGGTCAAATATCCGTCGTCCTCATGGTGAGACTCCAGGAACTGCACAATGCTGTTCTCTAAGACAAGTTGGCATTCATTACAAGCACAGAAACCCTGTCTCAATACACAGTGCCACATTCACACGTTTTACTGACTGTTCCATTACTAACAAAGCTCAATGCTAATTTAATTACGAGTGATAGCAAAAAAAAAAACTTGAGAGTGACCCCATGACCCTGCCAAGATATAGCCATGTTGCCAAACTGAGTCAGTAGGTAAGGGATTGGGCTTGCTCCTATTTACTACACAACCTGAGCATGCTTTTCACAAACCAATGTTTATGGAATACATGCCCATAAAAACCACCAGCCCATTGGGCGTTAGTGTTGATTTATCGAACTCCAAGACTGTTCAGTATAACCAGCCCTACCAATTTTACTTGGTCATTTGAAATGCACATTAACTTGCTGTATTGACAATAAACTTGGCCAGCTTTTTAAATGCTTTGATTTTTACACATGTTCATTTCTGTACTACTTTACGAGACCATGTCCTTCAGTGAATCTCTTCAATTAGAGATATATAAGAGAGCAAGTGAATATTTTGTCCTCAAAGTTGATGTGAGGAGAAGCAGGAAGAATGAGCAAGCATAAAGATTTGAGCAAGTTTGACGAGGGCCAAATTGTGACAGCTAGACGACCGGGTCGGAAAATCTCCAAAACTGCAGCTCTTGCGGTCTTTTCCCGGTCTGCAGTGGTATCTATCAAAAGTGGTCCCAGGAAGGAACAGTGGTGAACCGGCGACAGGGTCATGGGCGACTAAGGGTTACTGATACACGTGGGGAGCGAAAGCTGGTCCGTGTGGTCCGAGCCAACAGACGAGCTCCTATAGCTCAAAATACTGAATTTATGCTGTTGATGCTCGATGGGTTCAGGACTCATTTGGCAACAAAAGGGGGACCAACATAATATTAGGCAAGTGGTCATAATGTTATTCCTGTTCAGTGTATATAGCATATCTAATGCTAGATGCCAAGGTGATAGCTCTATTATTTGTATATTGAGTTTATTCTCAGATTTCATGTAAATACCCCTTCTAACAGAACTCCCATACCTTTTCGTAACCACTTATGGACATTAAAATCATCACAGTATCATTAACACACTTCATAGCCATGATCCTCTTAAGACTAACTTGGTTGTCACTTGAACTGAAGTCAGTTTTGCCTATCAGGAAATTGACATTTATGGCATTTGGCAGATACACTTATCCAGTGTGATGTGCAAATATCTCACTTATACAACTGAGCAGTTGGGGGTAGAAGACTCGCTCATGGTGCTGGGATTTTGAACTCAAAACCTTCCGATCAGAAGTCCAAAATCTTTACCACTGGGCTACCACTTCCCACCACTTCAACAAGTATAGGGATGTCCTTCAATGCCCATTTCTTCTTTATAGTTTATTTTTATCTCCACAATAAACAAAGATTTGAAGCCATGTATAGCAGATGCCCTTAGTAATTTTTCTTGTAATATTTAAATCACAAGCGTCATGCCAGTCCTCAAAAATACTTGTCCTAACCGTAATGGCTATTTTAATTTTGGACCAATGTCCACACTTTCATTTCAATCCAAACTGTTAGAAAGTGTGCTTGGCTCCCAACTCCAAAATTGAACACTAGCAGTCTCTGAGCCTATTCAATCAGGGTTCCATTCTCTTTGGAGCACCAAGACTGCTCTTCTAAGAGTCACAAATTACCTTTCTGCTGATACTGGTGCCATCTCGTTCTGTTCGTTCTCAGTACAGCTTTTGACTTTCTGCTCTCTCGAATGTGTCTCACATTCCCGGCCGGGTTGATGTTTGCTTTGAACCATTTAGACAGACTTAATAACCTTCTGCAATTTATACAATAACATTGTTGAAGGATATAGCCTTCAGTCTCTCAGGAATTATTGAATGTTGCTATTGGATTTTTTTGCCAATAAGAGCATTAGCAAGGTGGGGCAACTCTACACCCTTGATCGGACTCAGAGAATCTCGTGACCAAGACCAAAATGATATCAGTGGGGCAGAGCCTTTCAACCCAAAACCTTTGAATAAGGGAAATGCCATATCCAGGTATTTTTGTAACTGCTTTTTCTTCTCTCAAGTAACCCAGAAGTACCTTTTCATATCTTTGCAACAATCAGTGCTCAGCTATCACAACCCAGCAGAGTCGCTGCTTCACAGAGTCTGCTTCTGTCTTTAGAAATAACAATTTTAACCAATTTAAAGTACTTTTTTCATCATACTTTTCACAGCACATTGTAATTGTATTGTAATGTAATGAAATGAACATTTTGACTATAAGGTACATTTGTGTCCTAGCGTTAAACAAGATTTTGATAGTGTTGTTAAGTGCGGTTTCCTAAAAAAAATATAAGTAAAAATGTTGGATGCATATAACGCTGTTGGTTTAGGCCACGCCCACTTCATATTTTCGAAGGTTAACGCAGACAATATGACCTATTTGAACTAAGATTGTGCGAATGTGTTACACTTCTAAAACACATACAGCACATTTATCTTCATTTACATCTCTTTTCATTTGGTGTTTCTCCCCGTGTGCTTCTTCGATAACTTTTTGTGGAAATTTCTCTCCCTCCTGTATTCCCTTCTCCATTCTTTCCCTCCTTCATATTTCTTATCGCAGAATATTTAAAGAATCTTACTTTCCGTCTTCCACATCCACAGAAATTGACTCTCCTTTTTTCTTTTCTACTGTCTTAGTTTATTAAGGAGTGTTTACTTTTTTTATTGGTGTGTCTGTGTGTCTGTGTGTGTGTGTGTGTGTGTGTCTGCCTGGGAGATATGTTACACTCCTTATCAAAGCTAAAGTGTGTGGGATTAATGCACGTGTTGTGAGCATGCATGCACTCACTCCCTCCTGCTGTGAAGTATTGCTAGGCAGTGAAAGAATGTGAAACCCTGTGATACTGGACCAGACACACACACACACACACACACACACCAGCAGTCATATTTCTGACCATTCTCGATGAAGGCAATCTCTATTGCCTTGGCTTTTTTCTTCTCATCTCTCTCAGAGTGTCTGATTCTTTTATCTTTCTCTCTATCTCTGTCTGTCTGCCTCTCCATTCAGAAGCAGTTAGATTGGACTGGGATGTACATAATGCACCTCTGCACATGGCATTTTGGCTTCGGCAAGGAATGTTATAGGTGTTTTTAATAGCTAATTGGAGAGAATGGCTTAAAGTATTTATTGAATTTTATTTATGTATCCAGAATAGATAATGAACGGAACGTAGAGAGAGAGAACAAAATAGAAAGATCCTTTCAAAAGGAGTGGGGGATTGCTGTTTATGACACTCGCTTGGATTGCTGACTCAAGGCTTATGCTAATAGCGGAGAGAGAGAGAGAGAGAGAGTGTTATGGATTTCCACCAGTAGATGAACCAAAATCAAATAAATGCCTGTCACTATCTCTATGGTTACTTCAGGGTATGTTTGTGTTACTGCTTTGCTTTGTGTATCTACATGAATTGTATTTTAAAGTCTGAAAAAAGGCTGGTGTGTGTGTGTGTGTGTGTGTGTGTGTGTGTGTGTGTGTGTGTGTGTGTGTGTGTGTGTGTGTGTGTTTTTCTGGGTAACTACAGACAACCTTTGCCCCTCTTTGTTTTTCCCTCTTTTCTCTCCCATTCTCCTCCTAACTCTCTTCTGTCATTACATTGAACGGAACTGTGGGTGAGAGATAAGTGTGCACACACACACACACACACACACACACACACACACACACACACACACACAAAGAAGCTGATAGTTAAAAAAAATGTTTGCTAAAGAGCTTTACCTTGATGCCACATATAGCCAGATTTATAATAATAATAATAATAATAATAATAATAATAATAATAATAATACTTTATTGCCAGTCAGATTTTTTAAGTCCTTAAAGTAATTTTTCATTTATGTCTATTTTTCCCACACAGGGTTCAAGAAATAATCCCAAAACTGGACCCGCCCCCTCCTCCCGTCAACCGAAAGCGACCGAACAGAACAGGATCTGAAACGGCGTCGAGTCTGGCCTTCAGCTCGACCTTCCCAGACGTCACACCGTGTTCCGTTTCTTCAGCTGACCTCGGTAACGACTTTAGCGCCTCGTTTTCGGCGAGCGAAGATTCTGGCATGCGCTCTGACAACAAGCCGTCCGGAGATGATCTGTTCGAAGATCGCAACTCCGCCCTCCTCTCTACGTCCAGCACGTGCAGCAGTTTGCCAGAGGACCACCCACTGGCTGGAACCCCGCCTCGTTCGGCCACTCCCATCAACTACGAGCACACGATTCCGTTTTCATCACCCCTCAACAAAACCTGCCTTCACATCAGCCTCAGCGAAGACGAGCTTCTGGACGATGGGATCTTTCCTACATCAAGTTCACTCAGTAGCTCACTTAGTTAGTAGTCAGGGCAACCACAATGAAATTAGCCCCAGGCTTCAAGACTTCTATATAAGCTGTGTGAGATGAGAAGTTCTGTGAGAACTTCAGTGCTATTATGCATTGTATTCCATTTCAATTGTTATTGTAGTGAAAACATGACTCCATAGTCCCCAGTTTGCTCCTGCTGAAGTCGAGTTTCTCATACTCTTCCCATTTCCATGGAGGTTTTTCCAGGGTTCTCCGGTTTCCTCCTGAGGTGGCTTGGCTAAACGAGTGTACATGGTGCTCTGTAATAGACTGTCATCTCATTATGCATGGCACTCACTTTTCCTGGAATAGGCTACGGATTTATCACGAACTTGGGAATAAAGTGGTACAGAAGATGAATGAATGTTTAATGGAATTCTCTTCCTTTTGGACCTTGATGCTGATGGATTTTTTTGCTGTAAGACAAGACGCTCGCTGGGTCGTATTCAGAGTTAAATGAAGCTCACAATGCACACGTTATACATGCTGGGTAAAATTGACCTAAAACAAACGAAAGCAACAATGCAATATTATTCATTATATCATTATTAACAATGCTATTTCTACATTCAAGTGATTTGCACAATATAAATCGAAGGCCCAGAAACTGGATGTAAGCACGTGTGTAACTAATGTTTAAATATGAGGAAATTTTCTCATATAAACCTTTTTTTGACTTATTTGGATTTAACTGATGAACTCTGAATTTGGCCCAATTGTCTTCATTGCGTACATGCAAATGTGCTGGAAAATAATATACACTGGATTGCTATGTAAAAATAGAAAAATAATGAACTGTTAACGTAGAACATGGGCTACATGGGTTACTTTATACACCCTAAATACAGATTAGAAGTAAAAATGAAATATAAATGAAATGCATGGGGGAAAAAAGGTGCAAATGTTTTGTTGAATTTTGGAGAATAATCTAGATCATGTATGGAAGTCAAATGCAAATGCTCATCAAATATATGTTTAGGCACATGCAAAAAAACAGAAGAAGGATCTTAATTACACTCCAGAAATTACACTGGGAGTTCATTGCATTTCATTTAGTTCTGTTTAAGGAATGGAAAAGATCCAGACTGAGATGAAGCAAAGCATAAATGAACTCCATGTTCATAAACCCGCCAGGGTGACATCATCAGCTGGAAAGCAGGACAAGAATCTTACCGCGCCGTTCTTTCTGATGATGAGTGGCATTGATACACAGTCCGGGAACGCGGGGGAGGGGGAAATAAAGTGTTGCCTTAGCAGCGAATTGACTCAGAGGAAGCGAAACCAAGGTAAATCAATTTCCTTGCTCTGTGGATTTCCATGTCATATTATTGATACCGATAACATCATGCTGAACTCAAAAAAATCGTTTTCGGTCTTCTAGAATTGGTGACATTGTGGTAGGTTTAAATTCGCCCCACAGATGTTTGAGACCCAAAACTGAAATGTGCATGAAGACTATTAGCAGTATATGCACCTCAAGCAATGCTAGCACTGTTCCAGAGTGTGAAGAGACAGAATTAACCATGGGAGACAGAGCAATAAGAATGAATGAGATAGAAGGAATTAGGAAGAAGGGAAGATGGCAGGGATGCTGTTATGAATTATTTTGAGGAAGAAAAAGGTGAAAAAGACATAAAGGTAGGGAACACGTTTGCAGTGTCACTGTTGGAAGCTACGCCGCAGCAATAAACGAATAAATAGACAAAATATATCTTGAACAACCGCAGCATTCGTTTTTTTTCTTCTCTTCTCAGTATTGGTGGAGTTATATCATTATCATAAATATGCCATGGTGACCAGAAGTCATTAAGGCTTCAGTTATGGATTTCATCCATTGACTTGGTCAGCCTCCTCATTCTGAATGATGACTCTTGTTCCTGCTGTATCTCTCGCAACCCTGACGCCGACTTGCATACTCAGCTGAACTCAGGAGCATAACAGCTAATTCTTTCTGCCTAAAAGCATTTTCAGTGCTACAGTTAAACTGCCTTGCCTGAGGCTATCACTTTTGCTTTAATAGTACAGCAAAGGTTGACCCCTTCAACATCTGTATTATTCAGTAACCCTTTTGAAAGCATGGTTGTATAGAACAGTGATAAATTATTCAGGACAATACAGTATAGAAGTACAGAGTATGTATATTCTTAAAGGGTTCCTCTATGGTGCTTTTATTGGTTTCAGTTTTCAAGAAGAGGAACTCGCTCTTCCACAGGGGATCTTCAGGTGCGTCTCCAAAATGTACAAAGAAAAGAGAGTAATGGAGCGTCATTTTGGGTGATAATGATAATATTCTCGTTAAGCATTTTTTTATTTTACGTATTGGACATTACGTATTTTTGAAAGGAAGATTAATACAACAATGTAAAGTTATGATGAGTTTAGAAAACACCTATAGAGTTCCAATATTAGTTATATTAATTATTAAATTAAAATCAATATTTTAAACAGAAATATTAATTACAGTCTCCAATATTCTCCAGAACGTTATTCCGAAGTTTCATTAAAGATATCTGAAATATATATATAAAAACACTTTTTGCATCAATGTTCTTAACTATACTTTTAGTTTCTTCTTCATAATCCAGTTTTATGGAGAAATCACAGTTTGCTGTTTACCCACAATTGAGTGGTCTTTTGGACCACCCAGATATACGTACTGTGAAGCCAATGTTACGATTGAAATTTATCTCAAGGACATGGTCCAAAGGATTGGATTGAAGAGATTGACAAAGAATTGCCTAAAATATAACCCTGATAGAGGCCACGTTGGACTTTTTAGGGAGTGAGGAGCTTCGTTTAATGCTAACAACTAACCAAATTCAAGCTGCTGCATTTCTTTTCTGATTTAAAAAGCTTTTTTGGAGAAATGAAACAGAGGGATCAGCTCAAATGGTGCCTCATTGAGTTGTTAGATAATGACACTTTGAATAGAAATAATTTGCCAACTGAATATGAAGTTGTACTTCAGTACAGTACGATAGTTCTACAATGCAATCCGAGATGGTAGAGATCATTGGACCTATTTTCTGGCCATCTGGACTGCCAGAGAGCAGGTTCAACCCCAACAAGCGACCACTGATTGATTTACTGACAAGTCAAGTCCAGTTTATTTCTATAGCGCTTTTCACAACAGACATTGTCTCAAAGCAGCTTAACTCTTAGATGTTATGAGGAAGAAACCTTGAGCGGAACCAGACTCAAAGGGGGAACCCATCCTCACAAGGCCCATCTCCTTTAATTTCCTGCCTTTCTAAAATCTCTAGGTTGTAAGCGACTTTAAATGCAAGTGTCAGTCAATGGACAGGAAAACTGCTTTGTATCCTGACGAGAAAAAGAAGCAAGATAAAACATATTTTGGGTCCACCTGAGAAAATTAATCTGGTAGGCAAGTAAATTTTGAAATTTAAATAGAGCTATGTGGGAATCTTCGCTCTTCGCTTGACCTGTGAGAAAAGGAGAACAGGGATTCCCTCAGAACACTCTGCAGGTCACAGGGAACAAGAGACGATCGCACAGAGGGAAAGAATGAGAGAATGAGAGCGAGATCCTCTGTTATAGAATCGATTTCGAGAATCACGTTAGCGCTCGCTCGCTCTGTGCCTCACTCCATTTCTGTGACTCATCCTCCACCTCTGATCCTCTTCTTATTGACATATAGGAGAGGTCTATCAATACACATTACCTTGTGATGGTGAGGGAGGAAAAGAGCAAGGAGGGAGAAAATGGACATGCAGAGCTCTTTAAAAGCTTTTCTCAGGGAGGTTAACAAGACAGGCAACTGTAAAGGATTAAGCAGACGCTTTGAGCCTTTGGAAACTGAGCTTGATTGAGCCAAGCAGAAATGAGGACCTGGTGTTTATAGAGCGCCCACAGAAAATATTTCAACAATCTTGCTGCTTTGATTTTATATTAACAAGTATAATGTTGTCCAGAGTCACCTGACTGCCTGATTGAACATCTAGGGAAATTATCTGCTAGAAAAATATATAGATCTCTTCTTGAGCTTAGAGCTGTGTTTTTGAACCTTTTTTTGAGGCACACTTCCAACCAAAAATGGTACAAAATGGCACAGTGAAGTCTAACACAGTGTATATTATGACCATTTACCGTAATTTCCGGACTATTAAGCGCACCCAAATATAAGCCGCACCCACTGAATTTGACAAAGGTTTTTATTTTGAACATAAATAAGCCGCACCTGTCTATAAGCCTGTCTACATTGAAACTAATGAACTTTACACAGGATTTAACGAAAGACAGTGACTCTTACACGGCTTGTATCTAAACATTAGCCTACCAAGAAAATCATTGTTCACTGTCTTCCTCCTTCCTTTCACAACAATTTCTTTCGAGAGTTTATCTTTTGGCATCGTCGTGCGTTTAAAAATCACCATCGGTGAAGCTTTTCTCCCGATGCCGTGCAGCTCAGAACACAGGTGAAGTGTGTTTTTTCATGCCTGGTTGTTTTCAGCGTGACGAATGATTCGCAATTCCTGTAGACAGTCCGAGTGAGCGGCAGATCAAACGTCAGAGGAACATCATCCATATTTATGATGTGGTGCGGCCCGATTCAGTGGGAGCGCATCTGATTTAATATAAAGAGTTTCATTGGTTCACCTGAACCCGTTCCGCAATTTCATTGGTCTAATGTTATAGGGCTCAGTGTTTTGTCTTGAAGTTTGTGAAACCGGGAAAAACCCAGGAAAAATCCATATATTTGCCGTTTCGTTGTTTAAGCCGCGGGGTTCAAAGCGTGGGAAAAAAGTAGCGGCTTATAGTTCGGAAAATACGGTAATCTCATCTGATCTACTGATTATAAACGTAATTCCAAACAAAAGTTCTCCGTATTGTCTCAAACTCACTATTTTTGCTTTCTTTATACCCCCACTCATACTAGGACCCTGATCTGGGTCAGAATTTTGTCCAGGGGCCAGTTCATAGTTTACACTTTTCCATTCCTAATATTTCTCCATTGCTGACATTGCTACCTGTCACACACATCATTCATACTATTGTTATACATTAACATGGTTATTATTCCGTTACCTTCACTGCCACTCACTGATGTGGAGGAGCATTTCCATTACTATGCCAGTCACTACATCAGGTGTACAGGTACAAAATGTTTGGCCTAGAGACAATTATATTAGGGACCATTAATTTATGTTCAGTCATAGAAGTCTGATAAATAAACTAGTCTGGGAAATAAATTCCAGATATTTACTAAAGGTACATTTATCCAGTTTAATGGTCTGTCTTCAACCTCAAGTGCCCCTTCCTTTTAGCTGTGTTCATGAACCCGGAGTTCTAAACGACAAGACTTTTAATCTTGCTTTAAATATTTCTCACTAAAGAGCCTTTTCCACACCCTTTTTTTTAAAATCGTATCTATAATTATCTGTCTGTCTCTTTGCTTTCCTTGGTAAAGCATTAATTATCTTGTCAGCTTTGACACGAGTTGGAATCTTTTAAAACATTTCCTATTTCCCCAGGCATAGGAATGAAATAAAAAATGTGTGTGTGTGTGTGTGTGTGTGTGTGTGTGTGTGTGTGTGTGTGTGTGGGGGAAGCTATTTGATGCCACCCCCTGTGTTATCTAATCAGACCACAGGGGAACGGGAACCTCCTAGGTTTGCTAGCATTTCTTTTATTTTCTCTGCAGTGACATGCTGTGCTATTTATAGTTCTGAAAACGACATGCTTTCCTGAACTCAGATGTTTCTCTTCTGCATGTGTCTCAATCAGGAGTAGTTCTAGCACATCTAGATTACCTACAGAGGTGAAAAATTAGAACCTTGCAATTGCTAAGCATTTAAAGGTTGTATTTAAACTCCACTGAGAGACACCATTACATTGAACATCTAAAAGCAACAGCTGTCTACAGATTTATAGTCAGGTTTATAGATAGGTTTATAGATTGTTTGCATTTATTTGAATGGGTAATAAATTAAAAACTTATCACTAATCACAAAATGTCTTTATATAGGCCTTTTTTCATTTATGCTCTTCCCCTTTCACACTGCCATATTGGCTTTTTCCACCACAATACCCATCTATCTAGATATCTGGAACGTGGCTAACATGATGCTGGCATCGTTGAATGGTTTCCTCTCTGTGTGCCATGTGCTGTTCGTTGGCGAGCTTGCAAAATTACTTGTATTTCTGCTCATCTAAAGCTCTGAATTTGGAGTTGCTTTTCCTTCCATGCAAAGAACTCTTTGACAGTTGAGTTAACACATTTCCTTTTGTGGTTTTCCCTGGCAGAGCTGTACAGCTCACAGGGACAGGACAACCTGGGTATGACAAATTGTTGTAAGCCTTTTCCTTCTCCACCACAGATTCTACCCATGCTGTACATAATTCATCCACTAGTTGACAGTCATGTCAGAACCTCGGTCATACAAACAAACCTTTACAGCTTCCTCTCTAGTTAAATGGGTGACAATATTTGACGTGTCTGTTGGCCTGGCTTTTGTGCCATATAATTTGACATATAAGGATTGCAAACTAGAAAGAAACACTGACGTCACAATAGTGATTAGTGGATAAGCCTTGTATGCCCATTGGTGGACACTGTCTGTGAATGGTTTTCAATTGATTGCCTGATTCCTGACTTTTTATGTAAGATATTAGCAAGCCTTTACAGTATATTTGCTAAAGAAAGGTGAGGTGTCTTTAATTATTAAAGCTCGCTTAAGGTCCAATGTGTGACCTCTTAATGAAGGTAACATTAATAAGTTTAGATAATTACCAGCCATTGTTTATTGGCCATGGAACAAAGACCTAGAAGTTTTTCTTATCTAAATATGAACAATTGTTTGGTGACCACATTGACATGTATTGGGTAGTCAGCACCTACTGTGATATGCCACTCTGTCCAACCATCTATAACTTGTGTAGAGGTGTGCTCCTCTAGGAGGTCTGTGCATCTTCTACTTAGACATCAATATATACTTTCTCCAGATTCTACCAAGTTCATGTTGCCCATCCAAATGTGCCAAGTGTGGTGGTCTGGTGGTCATCTCTGAGTAATCTTTAAGAAAGTCCTATAGTGTATGTCCTAAAAATGTTCTCTGAAGTAAGAAAAGTAATGAGTAATCATACAGTTAGTAGAAATATCACAAGCCTGACTCTGTAGCATAAAGTCCTATCTCAGTGAGGCTCATTACTTGCTTGATCAGTACTTGGAACTAATGATGTAATGGTTTTTCACAGTCAGTTTCACACATCAATTACAGTCCAATATTCAAAAGGGCTCTGAAAATATCAGGTTATAGTCCATACTGTAAGTGGTTCAAATAGTACAACTAAAAATTCACAGGCTTTTTTGTTCTCAAACCTAGGATGAAAAGATTCACATTTCTATTAGTATGTAAAGAAGCCAGTTGTTGAGGAACAACGTTGCTCAAAATATTTGAACTAGACAGTAATCAGGGAGATTGGAGCAGGAGATAATTAACAGTTATACAAAAATAAACCTTATAACACCGAGTGATTATTTCCACCCGTCGCAGTTCTTTTTTCTTTCACACTATTAATTTGACATTTTTATGTCGATTTCTTTTTTACAACAAAAGGACTCACCCATTTCTTTCTATACAGATAACTCAGCGGCTTGTACAGTTGCTTTTGATTTGAAGACTGCACTATTGCCATGTCTTCCTCTCAGCACGATTCAACTTCTGCAATTGTTGCATAACTTGTTTAAACCCTTCCAAAATTCTCCCACACCAACCCATTACAATGTCTCCTCCATTTGCTCCCTGTTGATTCCTGCATCAGATTTGAATCACGGTTATTTGTCTACAATGCTAAAAACAGACTAGTGTCATTCTACCTCAAAGCACTCATAACACACTCCACTGCACCATGTTTCCTCATCATTTGGTACTGCATGTCTGGTCCCACAATCTCTCAGGCTACAAGGACGGCATGCATCAATTTGCTTCCCTGTTCTGGTGACTAGGTGGTGGAAAGAACCTTCTCTAGATTTCTTACAGTTTTCAAATGATGTCTGAAGCACTACTTTTTTCAGAAAGCATTGTTTTTCTAACTGTATAACTTACCTAAAAGAGTCTGTAGACTTATGGTATTCTTAGAATGTGATCGAATGAATCATTTTCAGGATGTATTTATTGATAGAAACTTTGAAGCACTTCCAAGTCCCTCTGGATAACGGCATCTGCCTTGATTCCATAAATCCACGTCAGTCATGATGCACGACCCCTGCTTTATGTTGCGTTGATCAAATTTGCATCCTAGATCCATGTTTTACTATAACCTATGCTCAGATTATTATTCTCTCTGAGTCCAGCCTTTCTTTTTCTGCTCCTACTTTCCTTCATACACAAGAATTCCCAGAACTCTACCCCAATTTTTTTGACAGATCAAATAACAAAAGCAATATGTACACAGGCAGAGCAGCAAAACCCAAATTGTACTGTGCCTTCTGTAAGTTATATGCTACAGTTTCTTGCCATCAGTCAAACCACAATGCACTCTGGGTCATGGGTTTGGCAGGCGGCCAGGACAATTGAAGGCACTTCTGCAAAGTGAGACATGAGATATTGTATTGAGTGTATATATATGTGTATATATATATATATATATATATATATATATATATATATATATATATATATATATATATATATATATACATGCATATTATAGTCAGAATATGCAATTGTTGCCTCTGCAGGTTCTTTGCATCTTTATGAAGACTGAATGATTCAGGAAAAAATGTAATCTTTCTCAGATACGTTCTGTTTGTTCTGGTTACAGCTGTTATTTTTCTGTATCTCTCTGATTACATGCTAATAGAATCAATAGTTTTGAAGTTAAGTACACTAAATTAAATTAAAGCAACTGATTGTAATTGCAAGACTGAGACACCTGGTCAAACAAATGATCTTGGTTTGTCGTGGCACCTTGGCTACAGTGTGTATTCTAGCAGACTGTAACCAAGGCAGTATAAAAAAAGACAATAATGTGTGCTGAGAGATCAGTGTGAATGAAAGCTGTGGCAATGAATAGGGTTTTCCACTAGTTACTGGGAGCCTAAATCCCTAAGCAGTCAGAGAGCTACTTTTGAACAAGACCCTTAACCCTATTGAACTCTATCATCTGGACCTTTAGTTTGTCCCTATTTTGTGAAACCTGTAATTGATTTCTACATGTTTGAGCAAGTTTGCACAAGCAAGAATGCAGTTTCATTCAATTAGACTAAATGTACTGAATTAGCTGGGGCAGCTGCAGTAAATCACAGTCATACCAATATTCAGTATTCAGCATAAAGGCACTATTGCTTTTACACAAAAAATAAGCTTATATTGAGAATGTGACATTTTAGAGACATTATAGATTAAATTATACTGTTTATTGCTTAGCGAGTAAAAATTCTACACTTCATTTACAGCATGTCAGCTATATATCAAGTCAAAAGTTATATTTCTGGAAAATATATCATTTGTCAAGTCCACTGATGATTCTGGAGTAACAGCTATGAACTGGAATTTTACCCGGCGGACACAGAAGAGCAGAGTGATACACAATGTGAAAAGTCCCCAGTTCTTTCTAACTCTAACCCTTAACTTGATTGCCAATCGACCATACAGATTAGCGGACTAGAACCTGTAGAACATAAGTATGTCACATGTCACCTACATTGCATCTTTACATGTTTAACGGTTTTATGGTTGTACAAATTATCAACATGTACAACATCAACCTTTCAGAAAGTGAAAGCCAATATTGTAGGGATCTACAGTAATTGCAAATGCTGTCCATGATTCATTTTCGGGAGCTTGGATGGAATTATTGTGGGCGAAAATTCACTTGCAGGATTATCAGTTACACTTTAAACCTTATACTTTTTTGTTGTTCTGCAGAGAGGCCATTAAAGTGATTAGAAAGACAGTGTTTCTGCAACTTAATCTCTTATTTGGGTTCAATATAAATATCAGTGTAAAAAAAAAAATTTCTTAAAAAAAAAAAAAAAAGACTCTTGGTTTGTCATGCTCGGATGAGGAGTCGGAGACCAGAATGCAGTCAACATGCATTATTTGCCTCAGTACACAAAACAAGAGCTTAGGAAGAAGCACAGACTGGAAAACGGGTATAATCTGGAACGTGGGAAGTCCAGGGATCATCTTTAAAGTGAACAGTGAGTGAGAACGGGGGCCTTATAAAGAGGAGAGTAGAATAAGACAGGTGAAGGTGATTAGTAGGAAGGTGAGGCGCTGCGAGTGTGCTGAGTGCAGGGGGGGGCCGTGGCTGGTGGTTTCCTGACATGGTTACTGATTGGAAGGTCAGGGTTTAAGGTTCAGTATTGCCAATCTGCCACTCCTGGGCACTTGAGCAAGGCCCCTAACCCCCAGGGGTGCTGTATTGTGACTGGCCCTGCACTCTGACATCCCCCAGCTTTCTTAAATATCCTCAGGATATGTGAAGAATTTCACTGTGCTGTAACGTACATGTGACAAATAAAAGCTCTTCTTCTTCTAAATGCAATGGATAAATATGGTGGCCTGTAAGTGCAAAACAAAAACCAAACACAGCAATCCAAAGACAAAACTACTAAAATACAGGCAAAAAAAAATTACAATTGTAAAACCATCATACAAAAATGGACGGTATGTCCAATAAGGATCTACTGTTCCTGTTGTTCTTTGCATTGCTCTTTTCTTTGTGAATTTGCCATTGTGTTTCTGCTTTTTGTTGGTGTGTTTTCAGACTTTTTGTTGCTCTTTTGCTTGTACAATCGTTTACAAATTCTTTAGTTTGTACATTTGTCTTGCTTTTTTAACATCTTTCACTTTTATTTATTCTGTCGTTGATGCAGAATGCTAGCACATTGCTTTAATCCTTAGTTTGTGAGGGTGGGGTTTAATTTTAGTCATGGCTTCAAAAACAAATCATACAGTATTTCCAAAAGAAATGCAATTCAGTCGTGTGACACCCATGTACGCAATAGAACTTGATCAATTTACCAACCGTGTTTCTTATGTAGATGTAACAGTTTCAAAAACTCAAATTTTAGTGTTTTTTTAAATTCAGTAGTGTAAACTGTAACAATTTCAGTTGTTACCCAAAAGTTGCTCATACACACTGAAACGTATTGACGCGCTTACGTCCCTATACTGCGCAAAAGTAAAACGCAAGACGCTTTGACCTGCACCATTTCCGTCTGTGGTTTATTCGCTTTTCATACTGCGAAAACGGCATTTCAAATTTGTCCCTTTTCAAAAAGCACATTTTTTTTGACTGAAAACGCCGTCTCAGTGTGAATGGAACGCCAAAATGGAGAAAAAAATATGGGTTTTTAAACAAAAACATATTAGTGTGGACATGGCCAAAGGTCATTCTTCAGTATTTGTTCGGCTTTTGTTTTGTCGTGTTTTGTTTTTCTGTAGATCTGTTTGTCATTTAACTTCACAGTGCTGTGATCATGTACATTCATATTATTCTGGGATGTTATATAGTGCATTGGTGAGCCTCAGACTAAATTTAGCGCTGGGCTGCAGGCTAGCCGCAGACCACAACTGGCATTTGTTAATCATAGGCTGAGCTTCAAAACATCAAAACCTCCATGCACGTGCACCAAAGGGTTTATATCGCTGAGAATCAGAATCAAAAACATTTTATTCATTAAATCTATTGGATACAAAGCTTATGGAACTGTAATACAACAGAAAGTTAAGATGTAGGGATTATGAACTACATTCCCTGTGGTTACAATTTCTGGCTTGTATTCAAACTAGAAATTGCTGCATTTTACTGAAAGATTTTGTCTGTTTAAAACCCAAAAATAATTGGTACTAAACCAATTTTCAAAAGGGATAGTCATTTTTAACAATGCGTTGATCAATGTTTTGTTTCTTCTTTTCTCCAAAGTTCGTTCACATGCTATTTTTAACAGTATAAAGTCCCTTAAGATGCGAAGACCACAAACTTATTTCACTGGCATGATAGGATTTGAAACCACAAAACAGAAGCTCTAGAGTGCTGGAACATTATAAGGATTTCTTCTGTACTGTATTTTTCTTCCATCTGAATTTGAAAAGATGTTTTAAGAGGTGGAAAAGCATCCATAAGTCACTTTGTAGACTTTCAGAAAGCTCTAGAAAAGCAGCTAGGTCCAGTAGCTTTATTTGTTTTGTCAACTTAAAATTTGTGTACACTAAATATCTTTTTCTTGTTTTATGCTAGAAAACCTTTCCACAATCATTATTCCAACAGCCACAATCAGGCATTTTCCCATTAGTCTTTCATTGATCTGTCATAATTTTACCATAAAATAAATACATTGGGTATTTTTATTGATGAATTGATTGATAGATTGATGGATAGGTGGATAGATAAAGGTGGATGCTTATCGGTATATTACTTAGAAAAAACATTGTGCATCACTTTTACAAAGTTACATAAACTTGCAGAACTTTCACTTTATAATATATTTTTCTACTTTAATTTATCAGTTTGATTTTGGTTAATTTTTCAATGCCATTTTTCTTGCACTTGAGCCACTGGAGTGGCTTGTGAACTGAACAGACAGAGTATATGCCTGTCCCAAAAATGTGAAGGATGAGGACCACCCATTCGATGGCCAAGCATTGCTTTTCGGTCGTGCTGTACCTGCTTTTCCAAACTGAATGCTGATGTACAGCACTGGGCGTTCCTCCCCTTCTATCACCAGAAACAACACTGCCCCCAGCCCTGTCCAATGTGTCTGTCTACAAAAGGGATGATAAGTTAGAAAAAAGTAAAAGTGGTCCACCACAGAGTGAAACTTTTATCTGAGTGAAAGCCTACTGGCATACTGGCAGTCAACCATAAACTGGACCAGATCTGACACTCCCTTCAAGTGGGATCAGTCAGAGGGCTGATGACATCTAGTAATTAAGCACAAACCTAAAATAGCCAGTCAGCCCCAGACTCGCTGCTGTCATCATTTTGGGGACACCTGTCCATGGCCCAAATGGCCCACATTTTTACTCTGGTCTGTATGCACCTAACATTAATACTTTAACACCCTAATCAACATGGGTATAGAAAAATGTCGATGCTTTATGCAAATGTATATTAATTATTAGCGAATCCACACTTTACATCGAGCATGAAGACTTCATAAGGTAATCATCAAAACACCAAACAGAACTTTTGCTATGTTTCTACATGGACAGTTTTAATTACATCATACCATCATACCATGGTGTTTGATATATATAGATATGTGTAATGTGCATATAATGTGTATGCGTTTATTTATTTTTATTTATTGAGGTTATATAACCAAATAAATTGGTTACAAAGTATGATGCCTTTCCAAACAAGAAAACAAATAATTATTAAGGCAGGATTAAAAACTAATTCTAAGATAGACATCTGGTTATCCATTTATCTAGTTTTATATATTATACCATAAGATTAATATTAAGGGCAATATTATAAAATAATAGCTGAATATTAGTGAACATAGTGCACTCCAATTCAAACACACAGATAAAAACAGTTGCTGCTAAGTATTTGTTCATGCTATAAAGTTTCAATTTCAAAATTGCCTTCCTTTAATAAGAAGTTGTATGTGGATTTAATATAATAATAATAATAATAATAATAATAATAATAATAATAATAATAATTTTATTGTGATTTGTGGTGAGAGTAGGGAGCAGGTTGAGAAGAGCCTGGAGAGAAGGGGCATGAAAGTCAGTAGGAGTAAGACAGAGTACATGTGTGTGAATGAGAGGGAGGGCAGTGAAGTGGTGCAGTTGCAGGGAGAAGAGGTGGAGAAGGTGGAGGAGTTCAAGTACCTGGGTTCAACAGTGCAAAGTAATGGAGAGTGTGTTAGAGAAGTGAAGAAAAGAGTGCAGGCAGGGTGGAGTGGGTGGAGAAGAGTGATAGCAGGAGTGATTTGTGATAGAAGAGTACCTGTGAGAGTGAAAGGGAAAGTTTATAGGACTGTGGTGAGACCTGTGATGTTGTTTGGTTTAGAGACAGTGGCATTGAGTAAAAGACAGGAGGTGGAGCTGGAGGTAGCAGAACTGAAGATGTTTAGATTTTCATTGGGAGTGACGACGATGGACAGAATTAGAAACTTGTTTATTAGAGGGACAGCACATGTAGGAAGATAAAGGAGGTGCGATTGAGATGGTTTGGACATGTGCAGAGGAGGGACATGTAGGTAGGAGAATGCTGAGGATGGCGCCACCAGGCAGGAGGAAAAGAAAAAAACCAAGAAAGAGGTGTATGAATGTGGTGAGGGAAGACATGCAGGTAGTTGGTTTAAAAGAAGCAGATGTAGATTACAGGGTATTATGTTGACGGGTGATACACATACATTATATACACGTATGCATCATACATAGTTATAGCAGTCAAATTTTTCCATGGTCACTAAACAAGGTTAAACCAACAAGCCTAATGTTTGCACTGATAACATCAAAAAGTGCTTGAAGTCTTGCACAATTGCTAATACAGTACATGGCATAACACAGAACCTACAGTGTGTTGATTCATACAAGGGTGCTTTATGAACTTCGTGTGTGTTCTGAGTGGTAAGAATTTAAGTTGGAGCTTGAGAAAAATAAGAGGTTCAAAGGCTGTAAGCAAAAAAGTACACAGGAACTGTCTCCAATAAAAAAGAGAGAGAGAGAGAGAGAGAGAGAGAGAGAGAGAGAAAGATGAAGCTGTAATTACTGTTATCAGAAAGGCACAGGATTTCATGACCTTTAACCAGATAATCGGCAGCTTTTAGGCCATTTGAGACAGAAGTATTTAAAATGCATTCGTATCCCCAGAACAAGTGAACACACAGCATGCTTTTTCAAAACCCTGCTATCTGTGTGCTTGTTGTAAATGTTGTAATATGACATCCTCTTATAATCAGCACCTCACCTCTTCAAAGATAATAACTATTGAAATGCCCACAGTGTTTGAATATCAGGGGGTCCAGACAGCTAGCATTAGTTATTTGTTGCAGAGCTCAGGTTACTCTGAGCTTTACGTGTTCTCCCCGTGTTCTTATTTTGTTTTCTTTGGCTTTTCCGGGTTTCTAACCACATGCCATCTTTTCTTCTGTTCTTTTTTTTTTCACATTCAAAGAAGGGGTCTCCAGTATTTTTCTGACATGGGAAAATCTTCAGGACAGGCTCTTTTCCACATGCTATTTTTATTTTTCTTATCTCATTATATGTTTTTCTTGCGTTAACAAGAGTCTCTTTGAATGTCTGCAGCAATTAATGGAGGCTGGCTCTGTCTGCACCCTGGACAGTTTCGAGGTGGTGGAAAAGAGAACACTCAATAAACTCACAGCCATTCTGGACAATTAACAGCAGCTTCTCAGTGACCTACTTATGAATCATATAGGCAGGAAGATTTCCCCCTAGGAGTGGAGGAGTATTTGAATGTGACTGTGTTTGGTTGCCCTGCTCAGGCTGTATTAATTACTGCACTTATCTCTATATCTGTGTTTTTTGATTGTACATTTAGCAATGCAGCTCTACTTGCTGTTTATGTTTCTTGACATATTTTCTTTGGATAGCTTTTTTTGGCTGAGGCTTTTCAGCTATGTCTATAGTTATAATATTCCTCAACTATATAAAACCTTACATCCAATATTCCTGAGACAAGTTCCAGATCCACTGAAGTGACAGAGTGACTGAGTGAAAGACAAAATCCTTTGTAAACCTTTGCCATCTTACACATTTTTTTGCAGGTGTGAACGATGTGAAAGACTGCCACAGCACTCAGACCACTATGCTGAAGGAAAAAGTTTTTCCTTAACCATAACACTTCAAGACACTACCATTAATGACCATCTTGACTGTCATTTAAGTGAACATGATAATTATGTAGGAATTAATAACTGTGAGATCAGGAAATAGCTATTTATACACACACACACACACACACACACACACACACACACACACACACACACACACACACACACACACACAGACAGAGAGAGGAACCAGGCACAAAATAAAAAACAAAAGAGAGAGAAAAACAATGGTGGACAAAGTACAAAAGTATTTATCTTTAAATGTACTCAAGTATTTAAATTACTATCATTATTATTGTCAGACATTCACCAGCCACGCCCCCCTCAAACACTCAACACTCTCGCTCAGCCTCTCCCTCCTATTAATCACCCGGACCTGTTTTCCCTTAACCAAACATTGATTGATGTCTAATAAAAATTATCATGAGCGGTTAATCTTCAAAGAAATCATGCAAATAAGGCCAGAGGTGTGGTGGCAAGTTAGAGTCAGAAGTTTCTTTCAAAATATTTACTTTTAAAATATAATTGACTTGCTGTTCTACTCAACTGACGCTGAACTGTATGATGTTGATAAGTAGATAACACCAAGCAGAAATCAAACGAAATTCCAAACAAAGTGTGCGCTTGGCCCTGATTGGTGGTTTGCTGCATGCTTGACCAGTTAAGTTTTTATCCACTCATTAAAAAAAAGGAACAATTGATTTCGTAAAATATAGTTGAGTAAAAAGTAAATTATTTGAATAATAAAAAAAAGTTAAAGTCAAAGTTTTCCTGAATGGAAATCCTTCAGTAAAGTACAGATACACAAAAAATCTACTTAAGTCTTCTTCTTCTTTTGGCTGCTCCCATTAGGGGTCGCCACAGCGGATCATCCGTCTCCAAACCCCCCTGTCCTCTACATCTGCCTCTTTCACACCAACTACCTGCATGTCTTCCCACAGCAAATCCATAAACCTCTTTTCCTGGTGGCTCCATCCTCAGCATTCTTCTACCGATATGCCCCATGTCCCTCCTCTGCACATTTCCAAACCATAAAGCTACTTGAGTACAGTAACAAATTATATTTACTTCCTTACTGTCCACCACTGGAGAAAACTATTACTGGGTATTGCGATTCCAACTATTTGCATTCTTTTAGCAATAAAATGTGCATTGAGGATGATTTGTCCTTCTTTGTATATATTTAATGCCATTTAAAAATGTCCAAGTGTACTCCCAAACGTGTAATAAAGTATGTTTGCCTCTGTGTGATTGATTGGAAAATCCAGCTATTCAGGCATTCTCATGACACAAAAGGTCTTATAGCTAAACTTATTGATCAGTGGCACAAGCACTTAAGCCTCTTAAGGTTAAGTCAAGTGATGAAGACCTGCAGGTGCCTGTGTGTGCGCTTCTCTTAGATGATAGACTCGATTAGAATGCCAGTACACATAAGGACACACGTATTTTGTGAGGGAAATGTGATCCTTCATGTATGTAAGTATCATGTATGGACAGTGTACGATATGGTTGTGTTTTTGAGGTCTAAAAGGTGAACATAAAGCCGTTTTTGTAAGGTTCAACTGCATGGAGAATGACTTTCATTCCAGAAGTATACTTGCACACCTCTAAGCAGTCATGTTATGCTTTTCTTGCCCATGGCAGTTGGGAATGTAATGAATCACCCTATTATCGGTGTACTGATTGCTCCCTTTGGCTTTGGTGATATCCCGACCACCAGCATACATACTGTATGTGTCCAGCGTTATGTTAATCTTCATCATATTCCATGCTAAAACAATTCTGCCTTTTGAGACTTGCTCTAATGTACTTTCTTCCTTTTATATCACATGTATAATATAAGTGAGGTTTTGTGGCCTGGGAAAACCATTTTAATTTTGGCACAACTGTTTGTCCAGGAGACTTTATCTCCCAGGGTTCTCTCATGCTTGTGGTACCATCTGCCTCTGTCTAGTACTCAAGCTGCCATTTTAACATGCCCTCACTCTGATCACAGTATATATACTATATATATATATATATATATATATATATATATATATATATATATATATATATATATAAACCCTGTATGATCACAACTAATGATCTTTCCAACTGTCTGTCATGCTGTACATGTCCTAGTTGCCCCATGCAATGCCAGTGCCAGATCCTAACACAATCCTCCTCCTGTGCCTCCTGATGCTGCTTTATCGTCTGGAGCGTTCGGGACTTGTGATTTACCTCCCGTTGCTGTGGATTATCTCAGCAGGATACCCTAAACACTTGCGCATCCCACAAAAAAGAAAGGCTTACTTCTTCAGTACATAATGTCACATGGATAGTGTTGTCTTGTACTGTTGCTGTATTCTTGTAACACTGTACTTACTCTGGAACTCTGTTAACAACCGTTTTTTGGCCAATACTGCTAGTTTTGTAAACCCTTTTCATACTTTACATTTTTTCTATATAGCTTTTTATATTTTTTTGTGTTTGTTATTTAATGTTCAGGAGGTTAAGGTTAGGACCTTGCCACTGGCTTGCTTATTAGGAATGTAGATCAACATCTGGATTTCTGTAAAGCTGAATTGATTCTTGATAGATTTGTAATATTTATTGTAAAAAGCAAATTTAAAGGAATTAACCTATGTACCTGAAACGATAGCGGTGAGAAGGAGATCTACTTCTTTTACGGGTGCTAACAAAGTGAGAGTAGAAAATGTTCTCCACAAAAATACAGTACCTGTAATTAAAATATTGTTCTACATACATTCGTTCTGAAGCACCATGGTGGATTCCTCCTGGACTAGAACGATGTCGTCTTTGCCAAACATCAATAGAAACGTCATCTCCATGCCACCACAAGGGTCGACTACTATTTCATTTCATTTTTAAAAAGAAATTGCAAAGTAAATTTTTTAAATATGCACCATTTACATTTACTGCATTTAACAGATGCCCTTATCCAGAGCGATGTACAAAAGTGCTTTGAAGTCGCTGATTAATGAATAAATCAACACTGAGCCTAAAACTCTGTTGGGAGTAATTAAAGCATAAAAAAAGATAAACACATAAAACCAACAGGTAGAATCCATGAGATAAAAGTGCTGATTGGACTATATACGCTATCAAAGTTTTGAATGTTGCCACTGCACCTGCAGAAGAATCTTAAAAAAACAAACAAAAACCCCTATGAACTGGTGAAACTTTGTCATTTTTCCCAAACTCTTGTGTATTTCAGGGCAGAAAAGCGAGCAGTTTGTTCTACGAAGGCATGATTGAGTAGGGCGATTGATATGATCGATGCCCTAATTGTTTGAACATCTGCAGCAGGCATTAGCTGAGCTTTGTCCTAACTGCAGCTTAATGGCATTAGCAATGCACAAAGCACAGCTGGCAAAGGCTATTACATTACTGCTGGCTATTCATCATCTTCTTGCATTGCTGTGTGACCACAGCAAGTGTGAGCAAAGCAAGCAGCTGGGATGGTTGCAAAACACATTGGGATTAAACAAAAGAGGATAAGCTCCTTCACCATGTTTCTGTGGCATTAGATTAGAAATGGACAGAAGACTCTGTTGATCAATTCTATCGAAGCATTGAAACATAGTGTCTTTTCTGGGTTGGAACAAGTGCTTGGCACAATTTTGATTCAATGCCACAATAAAGCTAAAAAATATTCTCTTACACAAACATGCAGTCATGTGCTATTAGTGGCTGTGATTCATTCACTGAACCTTAGGCCTACTTCAGCCTTGAGATCAATAGCTCAAGTAGAGAGACCTCATTACTAGTTCATCAGTGCATACAGTTGTCTAAATAGTATCGCCAATACAGAAGCACACTTGCTCCTGGCTCTTAAGAAAATGCAGAATTGGCCACACCAAAGAGATGCAGTGTACATACAGATCCCACAGACAGCACTGCAAGGAATGGGAGTCATAGCAACAGGGTGTCCAAGACTAGACTTACTGTACTGTCCCAGATAAATGGGCTGCTGTGACATGGTGTCTGTCAAAATCGTGTGTCTGCAGTGGGGATTGCGATGACCACTCACTAACTTCTCTGGAAGCTAAAAGAACATTTTGAGTCACAGTCACGACTTTGCGGTCTCGAAGGGTCTCTGACTGCACAAGTTAAGTAAGACAGTGTATGAATCTATGAGCACTCATCAGTCTGCAAGTGTGTGTGTGTGTGTGTGTGTGTGTGTGTGTGTCAGCAAGACACAAGAGAGATGGAGGAATATCAAGAAATATTAGTTCATTAGGGATTAATTGTGGAGACAGATCACACATTTATTCATGTTTTCGATATCAGAAATAAGGAATGTGTACAATATATAAAAGGACATTTGAAAATGTATTTGTTATTTCGACTATATACAGATTAAATTGACACTTTGCAAATTTTGGAGGACAAAATAGCAGTGCAGAATGGTCAAGACAAGATAATAAATACAGCACACACAAATGAGGTAACCGTAAAACCTTCAGTATTGATTTGATAAAATGTCTCACATTGCTGCAGGATCCACATGCAAAACCTCTCTCCATACATTTTCCTTTATTTGTTAAAATCTCTGACTAAATAGGATGCATTCTACCAAGCTCCTTGTATGTTATTATTAATTCTCAAAACTGTACTTCATGTAACTGTGACTGTAGGAATTGACCCTGATGAATATGCAAATGCATATTCACATATACAGCATGAGTCATTATTTGACTGAATCCAATCTCTTTCTCAGTAAAATAATAAAGTATTACATGTACAAAGTGGGATAGTGGAATTCGATTGTATAGCACTGTATAGTATATGTTACTGCAGAGAAGATGAAGTTAAGAGTTTGGGCAATTAAACACGGGGTCACGTAGTCATTGCCAAAACAGTACAGAAGTCCATACACGTGGAATGTCAAAGGAGTCGTTTGTTTAGTCACCGAACATGCTGTGAATTTTCTAGGCCAGTCAGGAAAAATATAACCATAGCGTGTTATGTTCTTTCAGGAACCAGGAGCGTGTTATGTTCTTTCAGTTCTTTCTCTGCTTTATGATTAGGACTACTAATTCTATTAAAACAATAAAGCTAGTGAGTTAAAATTCCTTGTTGATGATTGACAAGGAATTTTGTTTAATATATTTGCATGCAAAACACTTTAGGGTGCATCTAATATCATCAATTGGTAGGAGCCATTATATCATGTACAAGAGTTCAGGCATTGGCGACTGATTACATACTACATAATGAACTTTTCCAAACAGTACAATAAATTGACAGAAACTAAAAAACTGTTTAGACTCAAACAAACTGTACAAGGTGGTATCAAAAAGATACGAGACTAGCTCTGTTTTCAAGAAAGTATGGCAATACAGTGGCCTCCTGCCACTTCTGGAATATACAGTAAATGTCCTGAAAGTGTTCTTTTCGAAGAATGTCAAGCACCTTCAGCAATTCAACTGGATCACCGCATTGGGTGGGTTGCAGAAGTGAGATTGTTCTCCGAAGATCATTATGCACAAGTTGCTGAATGGTTTTGACATTTTCAGGGGTTGAGCTCATTGAAGGCCTTCCTGTTCTCTTTTCGTCTTCCAGTGATGTTCTTCCGCTCTTGAAGAGTGCGTGACACTCAAAACACTCCGAACGACTTGTTGCATCACCAAATGTCAAATGTATGCCATGTCAAACTGTGGCAGATTTGCTTATAGCACAACTTTTTGATATAGCCTCGTAAGTAGAAACTATAATCGTTTACGATTTCCAACAATAATCACAGGCTAATAAAAATGATAACAAAGATTAGACAAAGACGACTAAGAGTTTATCTGCCATTTAGTTTATCAAGCTGAGACATCATTTTTTAAAAGAGTAAAAACTTTGTGGTGCATTATGGAATTTTATTTTGTGACCGAACATTTCAGATAATAAAATAGCCAGCCCCCTAATCAGTGCCCTGACTACTGAACTAGAGAGTTGATTGAGTATCCTAAGTAGCTTAAATATGCTACCAAAAACTACTCCATTCATTTGTCTTCAATAAATGCTTCATCCTGTGTGGATTAAGGGAGCTCTAGAGTCCATCACAGGAACATTGGGGGTGAGGCAGCAATACAGTCTGGAGGTGACACCAGTCTATTGCAGGCACCATGCAAATACATGTCAACCTACTTTTTTGCAACTAGTCAGTTAAAAGTAGCTAAATGAAGATGTGTAGAAACAGCAGAATAATGAGGAAACCCACACGGACCCACACAGAGCACACACACCCAACCAAGAGTTACCAAAGCTTTTAATCTATGAGGCTGCAATGCTACTGGCTTCATGTTTCTTTGATCAGAACTAAAGCAAGTTTGTCAAATAATGTTTTTCAATTTCTCAATACAATTTGAAATTGTTTGTTATTTCACAGTAATAATGTCAATAATCTAGATTTACAAAATATCATTTTGAATATACATAAAATTTTTAATAAAATAAAAAAAGAAGACTAATTTCATTATACACATGATGCCAGACCAAATAGCATTGGTGAACTCCAAAGAAGTATTTATGCTCTTGTTTTTCAATGTAGAAACTATTTATTTTAACTATAGTATTTTAATTTTGGGGAAATGTTTCTCACTATATTTTAATGCATTATATATTGCGTTTACTTCACTTCATTTTATAAAAGTATCCTTTCTACTGTTCATTTATTGAACCTGTTGAATAAACGTATTCTTTAGCTGTGTGTCTGCAACAACAGAAAACTCTCTGATTTAAAAAGTATAACATGCAGGAGAAGGAAACACAGAATTGCGTAAATTATTATAATATAATTCACAAGGGTCAGCAGTTTTAATTTAAAACATAATACATGCCAAAGCACATACATTTGTATTTTTTTTAAGTAGAAATGTAAAAGAAGTTATTTTACTTTTAATGGAATAATATATAAACAGGGGATTTCTACTCTTACACAAAAAATGGTGCACTTCATTCACCTCTTTAATATATCAAATTAAATATATTAAATTGTTTCCAAATGCCAATTTTTGCATTGCCCATTTGAATTAAGCCCACCCTGATTAAGTAATACAGTAAAAAGAAAGAAGTTTGTGGATACTTAACCAGAAGATTAGTATCACATTTAGTTCCCATTTGCTGTTATAATAACCTCCTTTTTCATTTTGCAAAAATGTTCCACAATATTTTGAAGTTTGCTTGTGAAATTTGCTTATCTCAGGTATAGTCAGTGTTCCAGTTTATCCCAAAGGAGTTGAGTTCAAAGCTCTATAGCAGGCCACTCAAGATCTTCCACTCCAACCCATGTACACCATATCTTCAGCTCACTTTATTGTTACAGCATTCAAATACATTCTAATAAATTGGTCTGGCTTTAACTTTGTAGTAAAATTTTGGAAAAGAGACTATATTTAAGAAACATATACTATATTGCTAAAAGTATTGAGTCACCTGACTTTTCCTGCCATATGTGGTTCTTTTCCAAACTGTTACCACAAAGCTGGAGGCACTCAATTGTACAGGACGTCTTTAAATGTGCTATAATTAAATTTTGCATTCACTTAAACTTAAAAACTATAACCTGTTCCAGCATGACAATGCCCCTGAGCTCCTTGAAGATCTGGTTTATATGCTTTGGAGAGGAAGATCTTGAGTGGCCTGCTATAGAGCTCTGATCTCATCCCTACTGAACACCTTTGGGATGAATTGGAACTCTGACTGCACCCCAGGTCTCCTCACTTTCATCAGTTCCTGCCTTTTGAAATCCACTTGTGGATGATAAACACAAATATCCATCCAAAAGTCACAAATCCAAAATCTACTGGAACAGCTTCCCAGAAGAGTGGAGGGAATTATAAGAGCAAATTGGGACTAAATGTAGAATGCAATGCTCAAAAAACACACTTATGACCAGGTGACCCAATACTTTTGGCAATGTAGTGTATGAATTTGGTAATATGACAAGTTTAACAGGACCATTGTCCGTATTTAAATGTTCCATGGTACGAGTTGAAAACAAATTGTAACTTTATAAAACCCACGGTTAAAAATCAGCTGCGATTCTTCCACCTATCAGCTGTGTTCTTGGAATCGGTTATGCAATTCAGGGACCTTGGAAATCTCTGAGCAACATCTTCTTTTGGCAAAAGCACAGCATACGCTTACGGGAGATTACGTCAAAGTTTCCCAGGATAGCGCTCTGCCGGTCAGAAGTGTTGAGACCAGCTGGACTTCATCTACCAGTAAGCAGTACTACTCAGATTCATCACAAACATCTGTCCGGGGCGTTCTTACTCTAAGCATTTCCGTAAGGGTTCTGACAAATCATGTGATTTGACAAAACACAGGTTTTCTGAAAAAACTTTCCTTGCATGCCTGAAAGTCTGTTATAGACTGATGATTATTCACTCATTTTAAGACAGCTTAGAATTGAAACTGACAACCACAATCACAACATCCTTTCAGATGATGAGTTGTGCTAAAAGAATGGTCAAGTCTCTTTGGAAAATAGTTTTCACCCCTCATCAGTCTGACAGCACATCAGCAACATGTAAGCATAGTATATATATTTAGGCCTAATGTAAACGCCCATCCATCCAGTGCACATGGCTTCAGACTCATTTTAATTCTGTAAGCGTGGGTGGGATTTGATAAACAGGCAGATGTTGATTCCTTAATGCTTGTTTTTGTTGCAATTGTAAGCTTATTAATCACAGCTGTTGCATTATAGGTTTACAAACACAGCAAATGATATTTTGCGTCACCTAATATTTTAAAGGCAAACATTTTCCTTTGTTAATAATCGTGTTAGGAAAATCATATTGAAAAATTGCTCCCATTTATGTTATATTTGGTCAAACTTTTTTATTAAATTTTTTTTTATTTTAGGACAAGAACCTGCAATGTTCTGTAAATATATATTTTGCTTGCCAGTGACTATTGCAAGAAAAAAATGACTTTTCATTTATTCCATAACTTATTATAGTAAAAATGTTTCAACTTTTAAATGTTTAACATCAGGAGATTACTCCTTTTGCCATGTTCCCTAGTATTTGATTTGGTAATGTATTTTGCACACACAATAAGGCTACTGTAGCTTCTATAAGGCACCCAGCTTTATTCTTTCACTGGCTCACAGGAACGAATCATTACCTCTATAAGGATCCATTCAAATCACTTTCTATCATATTAGGAAGCACTGATCATCTCTCACGATTGTATGAGACCTTCTGTTATCCTGGTCCATATTTTACAGTGTGAAACGAGCACTGATCATTTGCAATCCAAGTCGAATGTGGCCTTAGTAAATAATTGGAAGCTTTCTTAAGGTTTATTGATGTGTTCTGTACTTCAAGATTACGTTTGTATTCAAGAATAGACGTCAAACGCAGGGCTGACATTTGTAAAATAATGTCATATTGATTTTTTTGTTGTTGTTTTTCAGTACAATTATTAAGGCAGCTATTGTAAGTGGAAACGGTGAGATTAAATACTGAATATTTCTATCTGGCCTGGCTAGCTTAGCTCTAGAGCATGGGAAATTTTTAACTCCGTTTGGGCCCATGTCCAGATGCTGATGGCAGATTATCACAAGTAACATGAGTAACCACAAGCTGTGTGGAAAAAAATGCATTGAAATTTTCTTCCATATTCTGCTCTGAAAACTCTATGGTTAGGATAGTTCATTAGATTTTAACTTCGTTAGCTTTAATTGTAACTAATTTATTCCAACCAACGTACTGGTGGTGAATTTTGTAAGCACAAACAAACTTCATTACCACCCATGAACATCCAGGGGAGGGGCATTGTGAGAGTGGACTCACACAAACACCTGGGTGTTCATCTAAACAGCAAACTGGACTGGACAGACAACACTGACGCAATCTATAAGAAAGAACAGAGCAAACTCTTTCTGGTCTTTTGGAGTACAGGGAGAGCTACTGAAGACCTTTTTTGACTCTGTGGTGGCCATATTCTATAGTGTGGTCTGCTGGTGCAGCAGCATCTCTAATGCAAAAAGGGAGAGATTGGACAAGCTGATCAGGAAGGCCAGCTCAGTCCTGAGGATTCCTCTAGACACTGTACAAGAGGTGGGAGAAAAGAGGATGGTAGCTAAACTATCATCATTGCTGGAGAACGTCTCTCACCCCCTGTATGAAACATCTCTGAGCAGCTCCTTCAGTGACAGACTGTTACATCCTAAGTGTCTAAAGGGCGATACAGACGGTCTTTTTTCTCTGCTCCTATTAGACTTTACAATCAGAGCTGCTCCCAGTGAAACCAGTCACCAAAATATACACTGTTAACCATGCAATATTACCTGTGTGCAATATGTCTGTTAGCATAGCTACTTACTCGTGATCTCTTTTTTCTTCTTTGTATTTATACATTGTGTTGTGTATATGCTAACTATTAACTATAACTATTCGAGTATGAAAACAGAGACAATAAAATGCAGTTAGCATCCAACCAGGATGACAGAAAGCAACTATATTAGTTGTGTAACACTGTACAGGTAAATGTAAACATTATGGTGTGTATCTGAAGTGCAAATGGCATTAAGTTTAAAACAGAATTATGGTGCTGTAGGTTAAGGTAGAGCGAGTATTATAATGAATGCAATACAAGGCAACAGATGCAGATGTGCAGATGGCAATAATGTGCATATAACAGTCTCATATAAATGTTGTGGAGAGGAAATGAAACAGATAATTGCAATTAAGTGCAAGTTTATAGTTATTGGGTGGAGGTTGGCCATTAGGATTTTAGTCATGATTCAGTCTTTAGTATTGGGTGAAGGAAAAAACCTATTGTACAGCAGTGCAAACATCTGTAGAGTTTTCCTGATAAAATATGTCCTGGATAATACCTTTCACCCTCCACAAGCAACCCTTTTGATAAATGTTCCTAATGTTGGTCAACCTTGCCATAATAAAGTATTGTGCGGATGTCCAAACATCCATAGATTTGGCAAACGACTTGACAGCACATAACATGATAACTGTGTTTTATGTATCAGAAATAGAATCAAAATACTTAATTTATCCAATAGGAAAATAGTTGCTCACAGTAAAATGAAAAAAAAAATCAAATATAAGAAATTTTAAATACAATAAACATATTAAGTTAGATATTATGTATAGATGCTGTCCAAACAATGAATTTCAAATCTTATTGAAATAAACTGTATTATATCTGTAGCAGCAGTAAAGAAGATGGCACAACAATGATACAGTTATACATAATTGCCCAAGGAAATAACATTATATAAGTGTGACATTAAAATCTGGAACTATAACTATATCTATATCGTCTATATCTATATCTTGGACCAGCAGTTTAACACTCAGAGGGAGGAGTCACACTCTTATGATCACACTCTTGATGTCACCCAAATGAGGATGGGTTCCCCTTTTGAGTCTGGTTCCTCTCAAGGTTTCTTCCTCATTACATCTAAGGGAGTTTTTCCTTGCCACAGTCGCCATGGCTGCTCTTCAGGGATAAATACACACCATTCACCTTGACTGTTGATTTCTGTAAAGCTGCTTTGAGACAATGTCTGTTGTGAAAAACGCTATACAAATAAACTTGACTTGACTTGACTTGAGGAGTCAAATGGTCACAGGCATAAATTATTTCCTGTGGCACACTGTGGCACATCGTGTGTTACTACTCTGTGGTACATTGTGGAGTCTGTCACTGAATGTGCTCAGTCTGACCAGTGTTTTATGTAGAGGGTGGGAGGAGTTGTTCAAGATGGAATGTAGTTTGGACAGCATCCTCTTTTCAGACACTAATGTCAGAAAGTCCCGCTCCTCCCCAAAAATATGTCGTGTTTTGCGGAGTCTGTTTGTGTTTGCTACTCTTAACCTGCGTCCCCAGCATGCCCCAGCATACAGGAGAGCACTGGCCACAACAGTCTCATGAACCATCCTGCAGATGTTGAAGGACCCCAGCCTCCTCAGCACGAAGGAGCTGCTGATGCACATGGATGTAGAATGTTATCCTGAAAGAAACAAAATAATTTTCTGTGATAAAGTGGTTTTCAGATTGGAAATAATTTAGTATAGCAGCAGCAATCACCCAGTCACTCTGTTCAGTATTTATTATCTGATAAGCACAACACCACATAAAATCGCTAACTACAAAGTATACTAAAATCTTAGATAAAACAATACAAAGCATAACAATATTATGGGTCGTTTTCCATTTTAATCACCAAGGGTTTAGACTGATTATATTCCTCAAAGCGTTTTTTTGCTTCTTGTCAGTAAGTGTCCTTCCCAGTCCACATCTCGAGCCACTTTGTATGCTGCAATTACAGCTAATACATATGGATGCGGCCCTCAAAGTGATCAAAGACTGAAAAGTGCTTCTTGTTCTAATGGTGACTATCAATGATTTTTGCATGCCGGTGCTGTTGTGGAGGTCGCGTCGACTAGGAGGTCGACTGATTAAAAGAAATGAGGGGCTGATGAAGAAAGAGTTCGGCCTAACGATTATGCAGACACGGAGGAGGGTTTGGGAAGTCAAGAATGAAATGGAGTGGGCAAGACACGATATATTTTTAGTGAGGGTGTCGTGTGTTGTTCGCTGACTTGCTTATAACGATAATAAGATTTATTCAGCAAACCGAAATGTGTGGGGTGTACTTTTAAGATCATCGAGGTTAAGATTCGACGGCGAAAAAGGTATGTGTGTCTGTGTGTGTGCTAATGGCTTATTTAACCAAGTGAAATTAAACTCTTATTATTATATTTTTTCTTTAGCTCAAGGACAAAGTGTTCCCTCTCGTTTACTCTCTCCTCCACGCTCTGTGTCTGTGTGTGTGTGTGTGTGTGTGTGTGTGTGTGTGGGAGGAGGAGGATTATCCTCAAGAGCATCTGACCATAGATCCACGCTGGGGTAGAACATCAAAACACACTTAACTAATGCCTGTGGAAAATTCTACAGGGGTGATGTGTATTTTCTTTTTTTGTAACTTGCCATTTTAACCTTTAAAATACCAGAAATTATTAACAAAAAAAAATATTTAACAAAACGAAACGCAGTCTTGTATTGGATCAACAATAGCAATAAGGAATGAATCATCTTAATATTTTTTTGTAAACCCTGACAAATCCTGCAGTTTCAAATTCTTCACTTCAATGTAAGTAAAAATGTATAACCTCACAGAATTTACCTCAGGAATGAAATTAAATGGACATGAAAGCCTGCTTTGATTCATCCACTTACTGTATGTCAGTGATTTTAACTTATAGACAAGGAATGTAGGAAAACAATGTCTAAAGCTAACTGACAACAGCGTCAACATTCTCCATATGCTAGTTAGCGTAATACAGTAGGCTATACAAATTGCTTGAATGCCAATAGGTCACATTTTCAGCCCTGATATATTACAATGACACTGGTGGTTCAATGGTTCACCTTTAGATTACTGATCGAAAGGTCTGCCACTGCCTATGAGCAAAGCGCTTAACCCTATCTGCTCTAGTGGCACCATATCATGTGGGAAAACTAGTTGGTAATTGAATGTTTCATGCTTAACTATCCTTAACTCGTTCTGCTCCAGGGGTGCTATATCATAGCTGAACTCAACTTTCTAACAACCTGGGACATGCAAAGAATTAATGCATTTAAAAAGCAGTGAATATAGAAAGTGGAGGTTTTTCTATTGAGATGTATGAAGTAAAATTTCACAGCATTGTAAGTACTACAAAAACTGAATACAACTGATAACAACTGAATGGGATAACAAATCAAGTACCATTGCAAAAGAAAAACTGGGAAATTCTTTCTAGGCAATTGAAGCCACACCAAGTGAAAACGAAGTGCTAATGAAATGGTCAATAAGTATTCAACAGCTTCTTAGTCAAAACATAAAGAAAAACATTGCTTTCCAATGCTTGCAGACAAAAGTTAGCATTAAATATTGATAAAAAAATGTTGCAGCCATGTTGTAGGGTCCTCCGTGAGCATTATATATGAAAGCACACTGATCCTAGAATACATAATATCACAATACAAGTGTATGTAGGGTATAGAACATGACAGACCAGGCCATTATGGAGAAATATTGATAATAATTGATGACGATTACCTTGAATAGTGAAGATGAATAGTCTAGAGGACATTGAGAGCTTTCCAGATGAATTTCAGTTGCAGTGTTGTGGGCTGACAAGCTTTTAGGGACAAGAAAACTGTTTGTAGATATTTTGTAACTTAAATCAAGCAAATCATGACTAAAAGCACTGGAGAGATGAAAGTCATAATACTTGATTGTGTTTTATTGGTTTGATGTTGAATGTGCTTTTTAATATGCAGTGCCTGTCAAATTGCCTGATGTTTTTGAGATACATTCATGTTCCCATTCTTTATATGCAACAATATAGGAATAAGACACAATATTACAAGAATTGGACAGTGGATGACTAGAAAAAAGATTTGTAGAGAAAGGAGTTCTGACAATTTTGGCTCAAACAGAAAGACTTATGTAAGATGGAGAACAGGAAAGATGTTAGCAAGTCATATATATAAAGCTGATGCATTACACAGTGAAATAAGACAACATTCCTCTAAAACCCTGGTGCTACATAAACAACATAGAGCTACATCACACAACACAGAGCTACATACAGAACATAGAGATACTGTAAAGACTAAAGAAAGTTAGTCAGCTACATAAAGTGCATTGTGTGCAACTGAATACAAACAGTGCAAGACAAAAGACAATACAAGACAGTGTGGGACAGATACAAAAATCACAATAGCGCCAACCAGTAAACCCACTGTATAATATGTTACACAGCACAGTGTGCAAAAGCAGACTGCCTTACATCTACAGTCAATCATGGAGGTGGAAGCTTAATGGTTTGAGGTTGTTTTGGAACAGGGAAGGTTGACTCCTATTACATACTTCACCACCATGCAATTGGCTAATTAGAACTGACTTCCCTATAAAACAAGTCACTGACAAGTTTCCAATCTTTTGCCAGGCACTGTATATACTACAGTATACTGTATTTTTATGGTAGAAACAAAAACTTTGATTTTGCCGTAAAAGTGACAACTTATTTGCTGTACATAATAACCCAAACACTCTTTTACCATTTTGATCCTAAGGCTGTCTTGACATGCAGTCAGATCTATAAGTAGCTACACAGTGACACAATTTTCATATGTCCAACACAATGGATTCAATAAAAGATTACAGGCATTTTTTATATAGTCCGTCGATTGCCAAAGAATCAAAGGTAATTTGACAAAATAATTGTTAATCTAAGAATAATTTTTAATACCTAGATGCAAATCTACATTACTTGAATAACCCAAAGACATCACAAAATAAATTTTCTCTTTGCTTTGCCACGCCTTTACTGCAGCCACCCATGACTGCTTTATTTCAAATCCTTGTGCACAGGAGCAAAATAAAAAAAAAGTTTTACATGCTTATGTAAATGAATACAACAAATTTTATTATGTATTACATGACCATAGTATTTATGTCATATAGCTGCACTGCTTTAACATGAATTCTTAATATAATTTTTAATAATGTCAGTAATGATGGCATGTCTGGCAACAGGTTTTTCTTAGCTGATTTAACTTAGCTAAATTAGCTAAAAAGGTTCCTTTCAAAATGGCCTAAAAATAATTAATAATATAAAATAAACTCATAAAATATTGACATCAAACACATTTTGGTTTATATGCTGTAAAAGTCAATATCATTGTTTGTACATTTCTCTCCACCACTTGCTTAACAATTCAGGCTAAATAGCAATTTTTCATTAGTGACTTGTGGTAGGTCACTATTAATAGCTACATATGGGCACATTTCAGTAAAAATAAGAAGTCCAAATACCATTTATAATCATAACTGTAATATGTTTTAATATAGAGTGATGCTTTAAAGTTTGTATTAAATATAGCTTCCTGTTACTGTATAGTAGGTTGTCCAAACTTTAACCTAAAAATCAACCAAAACAGTAACAACTACTTGCTATAGGTTCTTGTATGAGAATCCATTCATCATGTTTAAGCTTTCTACTAATAGATAAGCAACAGGAAGGATTGAGATCAACCAGATACCTTCCTGTTCATTACCATGTAAAAATTTCCAGTAGTTAGAAGCAAGGCGTCTGTTTTAGAGACTATTTTTAGGCCAGATCTGTTCATCTTTATACATTAGTCATAACAAGAAGATTATCCCATCGCCAGTGGCCTGACATATCTATTATAGTTAATTGGAAGTTGAGAGCAGAATCTCTATGAGTGTCTCCTTTCTTCAGAGCTGCACTCCATAATGGCCTAATCAGATTCTACCCAATTAACAGTACGTATCCGCTGTATGCCTCTCCTCTGTCCCCTAAATTTGAAGATAGTGTTGTTCCTGTTGATCTCTAAGGTTCTGTCAGATCAACATCATAGACCATGAATACCAACATAAATAGTTATACAAGTCAAATTATTTTAAGACCTGGATATACCGTATCTTTCAATATATAGATTGTTTATGGCATTTACAGCATGGGCTACATTTATTTAATAGCTTTTAACACTAACATGAAACATGCCCTGATAAACACTGAATGAACACAACTAATAAACTAAATGAATGACATTTAGTTATCACTAAGATGAAACAACAGACAGTTCTGACACACACCAATATTTCTGAGGGATCCCCATACTTTTGCACATTCATGCCAAAACAAGTCAACCACTAGTGTCTAGAGTTTACAGTGGAAAAATATTGTTGACAAGAAAGGTTAGAGAAGCATAACCAGGCTGGTTCCAGCTGACAGGTAAGTCAGGATAAATCAAATTAGCGTCTCAGAATGCACATGTTGAACCATGGATAGGTTTCACTCTTGTCATCAGGAATCTTATCATTTAGAAACAGACATGTTAAAACTGCACAGATTGTGAAAGTGTGGTTAAATCCAGTGAATTTAGATTTCTGCTTCAGCAGCTTGAAGCTACAGGCTGAAAAGGTGCCTTCTGTCAACAGTTCAGGCTGGGGGTTGGTTTTAGCTGATAGGAAGGCTAGGGTCACCAAACAGTACCACCCATTACAACCATGGTGAGTAGAAAAGCAAATCGCAATGCACATCACGTTCACCTTGAGGTGGATGGGTTTCTGTGTGGTGCAATGGTGTGGCAAATATCTGACAGATTATGTGCAGCAGTTCCATGTTATCATCACGGAACAAAATCTCAAAGGTATGTTTACAGTTTGTAAAATCAATGTCATGAAGAACTTGTTCTGAGGCTGTATCCAATATTAGGCATTGTTATTGGTTGGGAAGAGTTTATGCAAAATGTTCCACTCGTGATTTTTTGAGGGAATTTTTTATTTTACCCGCTTTAATGGAGACATTTGCAGAGCCATATCAAAAGAAACATCCCTGTCACAACAGCTATATATAGAGTGTGGAAAATGGAATAACAACTAACCACAATTAACCACGTATGCCACCCAAGATTTCAAAACTCTCAAATAGAAGATAAGGAAGGAAAGAGAGAAGCCGGCAGTCACATGAAAAGAGTTGCAGGATAACCTGAAAGCAGCAGATTTTCAGACAACAATTAGCACTGTACCACACCTCAGTTTTTTCCTGTCCTACACCTCAGGCAGACCTCCTTAAATGCTTATTTAAATGCATTCTGACAAATCAGTATAACAAATCAGCTCTTCATGTTTTTGGAGATAGAAGAGGTGTGTGTTTAATCCTAAAAACGCCATACTTGCTGTAGAGTAAAGCACAGGAGTGGAAATATCATATTGGGCTGCTTCTTTGCAGACGCTAAGTGAAGGAAACTTGATTGAAGGATATTTTTTCAGGTGCACAGGAAGTGTATCACATAGCAAAAACAAAAGTGTCTGAAATGATTTCTCCATACTGTACATGGAAAACGTGGTCTATTACAGTATAATTGCAAAAGCAGTCAGATCTTCTTATTTATAACTAAGTCAGTTCGGGACATTTTGTAATGCCTGCTGTTAGAATCACAAAAAAAATTAGTACTCTCTGTGGGAGGGAAATTAAACTGCCTTCTTCATGCTGCATGTTGTTTTGCTTCTTAAGTCTAAATGGCTTTGTTTTAATCTAAACGTTCCCAAAGGATTTGTACCAACTCCTTCAAGTTTCCACCGAGCAATGTGGCTGTTGTTTGTCTGTGAGTGCTTGGCGATTAGATGTTCTGGCAGCATTTAATGCCAGTTCTCACTTCTGTTTCCACAGTACAGGAGATGCCGACACCTGCCGCAGTAGCCCCTCGGTTACCTTACCAAATATATGTATGCATACCCCCACCCCCTCACCCTGCATAATGCAATCACCGCCTCTTCTCAGCACTGTGTCTGTAATGAGGCTTTCTTTAATTACTCTCTTCTCAGCTTACACACAGCCACGTCCACACATCCAGCCAATTATTACACACAAACACACACACTTTTCTTTCAATGTTAAATGTATTTGTATTAGATTTTTCTCTTCTTGCTGGAAAAAGAATTGACTTAATTGAATTCTAATTTCAATACTTTTTTATACTTTATATTATCTTTTTTTTAATTATCCCGCTGACCCTAGAATTGGGCTAGAATGCAATTATCCCCAGCAAAAACTCTTTAAACCATCCAAAAACTAGTGCTGTTGTGCATTCTTCCACAAATGACCAAATAATATGAATCAGTTTACCATCAATAAAAATGTGGAAAATTATATTCCTAGCTAACAAACAATCTAATGTTACTTAGCTGTGTAGCTTTTTTTAACTAGCCAATTTTACGCCTATGTTAAACCTATTTGCCAATTTATACATTAACCACTGTACACCAGTTGGTCATTATATATGCATACATCTAAAAATTTGATTGTGATCAATACTTATCTTAACTCATCCCTAAGATAAGATAAGATAAGATAAGATAAGATACACCTTTATTCGTCCCACAGTAAAGAAATTTCTCTGTTACAGCAGCAAAGAAAAAAACAAATGCAAATATAGAAAAGAATAGACACATACTATAGTATACAATATATACACAACACAATGTATAAATACAAATAAGGGGAAAAAAAGAGACCACTAGTAATTGGTTACGCACGTATTGCAGGTAATATTGCACACAGGTGGTATTGCGCGTATTGCAGGTAATATTGCACACAGGTAGTATTATTACACAGTTAAACAATAATAACAGTGTGTATTTAAAAGCGTTACAGTTTCTTCATTTAAATGTCTCCAGTGCTATTTCTAGTTAAACCAAGATGTTCAGATGTACTGTACCACAACAAGAGGAAGCGAGCAGACATGTGTAGGGTTGGAGAGGTCTCTGAAGTGTGTACTTACCATTAATCAGGATTTCTGATATTTTTTGCCACATTAAGCATTTAATTATTCACACTATAGAAATGTGTTACTATACTATAAATGTAGATGATAAATATACTCTTGGGGGAAAAAAGGGTTCAAACTCAAATTCTAAATGTTATAAGAAAAAAAAAGGAAATAGTAATACATGAAGAAGAGGTTAAAGCCGGGGGGTTACTGATCGGAAGGTTGGGGATTCAACCTTAGCACTTTTGAGCAGTTGAGTGAGACCCCTTAAACCTTTCTGATCCAAAGGCACTGTATCACGTCTGACCTTGTGCTCTGATCCAAGCTTACTAACTGATTGGGATATGTGAAGGAAGAACTTGTGCTGTAATGCATATGTGACAAGTGAAAGCTTTTTCTTTCTAATAATAAAGTTTTGACATTAATTACACAACAGTCACTCACTGTTGCTCTACGTAAATAAATCATTTACTGTATATTTAATGTTTGGGGATCCTCTAGCGAAATGAAAATTTTGAAAAATCGCTACATGATGAGGTAACTTCATCCTTGGCAAAATGCAGCAATGCAAAAAAAAAAAAAGAAGCAGGGAAAAGAGACAATCTCTTTAATCTATTAAGTCTTTGGAGAAAGATTAAGAAGCAATGAAGAAAACCTGGAGGGAAAATAGATCAGAAGGAAGTTGAGGCCCAAAATGGTGTCAAACACTCAGTCTGGCACTTGGCATGAATATATCCTTGTTTGAACGGATTATGGCTCTATTCATCAGCTCTTTGATCGACTGAACTCCGGCTTTAATCGACTTCGCACTGCAGGAGCTTGTGGATATTCGGGCAAAGTGGATGCTGGTGCTTTTGTTGTGCCTCAATCATTTATGTGTTCTTGTTGAATCTGATGGCAGTTAGCTGTTTTATTTGTCATGGGTTGAAATCGGGATCATTTCGGTGCACGCTACAACAAACATCAATAAACACAAGTAGCAGAAAAAAAACCAAACATGAGATCCTGCTGTTAAATAGAGCATAAATGATCGTCTAACAAGCATTAGCAAGCTGAATATCAAGATTTAATAAAGAAATTAAAATTGCAGAGTAGTTGTTTAAAATCCAGAGAAAAAAAAAATAACAATTTTAATAGGAAGCTATTTGCGCAAACTCCTGCTAAAGAATCAGAATGTTTACATTTATTATTATATGGACGATTTACTTGCACTGTCACACATCTACTGTACTGATCGGTGCCGCAATGTCAATGTAATCATTTTCTCATGAGGTTTGCACAAATGTGCGCACTGTTTAGTCTCTTAGTTACTTTTGTGTTTCCTTATCTTGTGTTTATGTCGCTTTATGTAGCACCATGGACCTGGGGGAACGTTACTTCATTTCACAGTGCACTGTACTATATACTGTATGGCTGAAGTGACAATAAAAGCTAACTTGACCTGAGTTTAATCAATGAGTGGATTTGTGTTCATGTTTGAGATTTTCTGTTAAGATTCAGATCTCTTCAAGAGAATCACAATTTACCCTAAAAAAGATTGCGCAACTTATTGCGCAATTCGTAGGCCATGGTCTTTCATGGATCGGTCACAGAGTTTTACCTCATTTCTTAGAGTCGGATGCAAATTGTTAGTTCAAATTGTACGGTTTCTACCAAAAGGTGACTGGTGGTTAAAGTTAAAACACTATTATAAGAGTCTGTGTTGTGCAGTACTCATCACATTTATAACAAGAAGCTGCAAAAAATGAGAACGACTCAATTAACGCTTCGGATTTAACAGGAGTTTTTGGTGTCAGGTAAAAATGTCAATCCGGAGAGTGAAGCCTTCATGCAAGCAAGAAAGAAACGTTTTATTCTGAATATAGAAATGAGTGTTTTTTTTCGTTTGGTGTTAATCTTTTGATACAAATGATGATCAAAGCTACAAATAAAATTTACTTACATTTCCATCTTAGGATGTAATTTAGTGTGAGAAGTTGAATCCATTACATCCATAAGAGTCATAGTTTGCACAAATGTGTTATACCTCTGCAGGCGAATATGTATAATGGCTGAACTAAATCCTGCTGGATGCAATGACATGAATGTTTTTTGCAGGCGATTATAATACAAGAGACTATTAGATTCAAATTCATTTCCTCAGTCTGGCTTATACATCGTTTATACATTTTTTTTTCTTGTTTGTTTCTTTTTTCAGCATGAAATTAGGCGCAATAAAGCAAGAGCAAAAAAAATGAGGCAGGCGGAGTGAGACTGGGATATACAAAAAGGGGGTGAAAAAAGGATTATGTGAGAAGTAATCCCCTCCTCCATCCCTCTGTTCTCTTGTTTCCTGCTGTTGCCATATAGACGACTGACTACACATGCTGCTGGTCTGCCAGATTTGTCACATTTAGGTGCATACGCACACAGTGAGCTTCAAATGTACACAATGTAACCATCTGGCCAATGCAGAAAAATTAGAAGGAAAGGAAGGAGGTCATATCTCTGTCAGACTTTCTTTTTTATTAGTATTTTTATAAACGGCAGAACCACCAGAGAAAGATGTTGGATTCTATCAACTAAAGAAATCTTTTGCTACTTAGCTAAATGACTCAAAGTTTTATGTGTTCTTAGATCCTGCCGATACTAAAATGCACCACCTGATCCTTCTATTGACCGATACGCAAAACTTTAGGAATTTTATACAATGTATTATTAAAAAAGCTTTTAAATATTTATATGTGTACAATTATCTTTACATAGGCAAACTACATGACAAATTAAATGTAAAAATGTAAAAACAGCTTTCATAAAATTTCATGAAATTGCACCAAAAACATCACAACATCGTTTACCAACTTCTATTGTCAGGCTTCACTGAGACTGTGCCTCAGATTCTTAAATGCTATTGTGGAAACCAGTATGATTTCTCTTCTGTTGTAGCTCATTGGCTTCATAGTTTGGTGTGTTGTGAGATTTTTTTTGCTCATCATGGTTGCAAGGAGTTTCTGAAGCCTTCCTATCAGCTGTGGCCCTGTTGCATGGATCAACAAGGCATTTCCATCTTCTGAAATTTTGCCCATTCAATGTCTTCTTGTTTTTATTTGCACTCTACAGACTGCTGCATGTAGAACTGTCAGGGATCCACCAGCCACACCTTCCCCAGAACCACCTATCACTCCTAGCAGTTCTCCATCGAACTAACTACCCGCACCTGACACTCATCAGATCACCTCCTACTTAATGCCGGCGCTTCCATCGTATCTCCGTCCGTTCTACAGCTTAGACTGGAGAACATTGTAGGACCATGTTTCGTTTCCCATACTGCTGTGGATTACTACCTTTCCCTGTGGATTGTGTATTCTAGAGACTTTACCTTTCTAAGGATCTCCCTGGATTCATTGGAACTTGAAGTACTTTGTTATTTCTTCCGTTTTTTGCTTCATTTTCATTAAACTTTCGTTCTACAGAACTTCGGTTTCATTCTGGCCTAACAGGAACTCCCAGAAGGACAGTTTCTGAACTACTCAAACCAGCCCATCTGGCACCACAACCATGCCAAGGTCAACATCACTGCACCTCGACCAATTCTGCTCTTTGTTTTGAACATTAACTGAAGATAAATAGTTTTTTAATATACATCAGGTATATTTCTGCTTCACGAGGTCTCTGGTGTGATTCTGAGGTCGAGATACAGTATGTGTGGAGTTTTGAATGTTCCTTCTACTTCTGTGTGGTTCTTCTCTGGGTCCTTTGGATTTGTTTGGGCTCCCAAACACATCCAAAGTCAAAACTGGTCAATGATGAATAAATTAAAGATGTATTTGATTTGATGTGGTTAAACTGTAATAAACATAACTCATTCCTCAGACAAGAAGAAACTAAAAACAAGCTCAGCAATATGGTTTTAAATAAAAAAGGTGCGATGACAATGTTTTTATAAGCACCAAAGTTGGTTTTTGAAAGCAAGATGTTGATAATCAATGCATGAAATGTTTAAATTAACACCTCTGATTTAGCATAAAGAAATTAGTAAGTGTAATTGAAGAATAAAGCTTGTACACAGAAACATGCACTAATGTCTTGCAGTAATGTGCTTAATAAGCTTTTTTTTGTGCTGTTCTCTGGTGATGCAATTAGAACATTAAGTCTGTACACATGGACATTTTTATTGCAGTAATTAGTCAAAATCTTTTAATTAGAAAGCCAGACAGTAATTGACAACATTGCATCCAGAAAGGCTCTGGATTATAATACAAAATTCACAAGAATTACTTTATTAACATTCACCAACTAAAAATTACAACTGAACTTGTTTTATAGGTGCAGGAAAAAGATTTCTGTCTAAACTTTGTGGCAAGTGATAAATGATTTGAAGGTAATCTTTTGCTTTTTAAGTAAAACTTTTGTTTCATTTCTTTTGTGTTAGAAAACAATAATGTGTGTCTATGCTATTTAAGATACTTATTATATTTTTATTTTTTTATGATGTAATAATATTGTTTTATATAGTTATATTACAGCATTCATACTGTATACCTCAAGTCCTATATACTGTCTATTTTTTACTTCACCATTTCTCCCAATTTAACACGTAAAACTACAGGTTTATTTGATAAAACCCTTAAATACTGCTAATAATTGTGTAATACTGTTGTCCAACTTTCCGCCTACTGAAAACATTTTCCACTATTACTTCCAAAAAAAACATTCCCTGTATTATTACTTCAAGACGTGTCCATGTATGTTTTTCTCTACATTTCGAAAGTAGTAGATCTGCAAAATTAGGCTAATGATACCATGATGCTGTGAGCACATGTGCTCGATTAGTAAAGGACAAATGTGTTTGTACGCATCTAAGAAATATGCATTCAAGGGATACTTAAACATCTGGTATTGCAAATGTTTGTTGCGTAGAAGATCTCAGATCTCAGCCGCTCAAGATTTCTTGAAGAAGTCTTTTCACTGTGATGGCACAGTAAAGCCATGTTGTTCATGTAGTTGATTCGTGTAATTCAGAATGTAATGATGTTTTCTGTATGTGAGGTTATGAACTACTCTAAAATCTGCCTGCACATTGCTATTAAACTATTCTCTGCATGGCAGGATATGCATTAGTAGATGCTGATCTTCTGGAGTGAATAAAAGGTGGCCACATCCTCCAGTGCTCACAGTAACTTCCAGTATATAAACTAAACATGTAGGCTATGTTCTTGCATGTTGGGGGCAACTTGCACCACAAAATAAATATCTGCTAGCACATAGGAAGTTAGGAAAGAGGTCTGAGTTTATATCAGGGCATGTGTCACCCATAGCTGTGTTTCAATGTTTTGAGTTTGTTGTGGTGTGAAAAGAAATTTCAGTCTTTTTGTTTTTAATTTGATCTTTTTTAATTAAAAACTTACTAGCCTACCACTTATACTCAGTTTAGTGGTGGATCTTGAGAAACAGCCAGGACATCAAACAAGCATTTACACAATCTAATTTCGAAGGAATTGTACCCTCTGAACTCAGTTCAGTTTTGAGGGGTTACTTTATTTTGATGAGTTTAAAAAACTTCCATCACTTTGTATTCCCAATCAACTGGATGACAACATCGTAAGTCAAAAAGTTTATCGAACGAGGTGCAATTAGCCCTTACTTTATAAACGAACATTTCCATGGGATAAAATCTAAATCAGATCATTAGATTTCCCTCAATTGATTTTGCCATTTTTCCAGACATTGTTATAGATCACCCGAGAGATACGATTAAAATCTGATTAGGAAATGCAATTCAATGCAGCCTTAGGAGAGTCATTTCAACTGAATGAGCAAAAGTCTGTATGTTTGTTTATGTAAATTACAATGTGACTGGCTTTGTAATAGGTGGTTAACATTTTCCTACCATCATGCAACCATTTGGGGAGCAAGAGTAATAATTTTTTTAATTATGGGTTAATGAGGCTTATTTTGAAATAGCTTACTGGTTGCTGATTTGCAGAAATTAGAAATGGACACGTCATGATTGGTGGTCTTTCAAAAAAGCTCAAATTAGACACCATATTGATTAGATTATTACTGACTATTCAGAACAGTGGAAAACACACACAATGTCTGGGTTTAGGTTCATCTAGAAACCTTTTCAATGTGATACAATTGGTAGTGTACACTCAATGGCTAAAATTAGGTGGAAACTTAATCATTATATCCATATACTGTACTGTATGACCCATTCACAAAATGTTGTAATACATTTAAAAGCAAACAATTGTCTAGAATTTATTTTTATGCTATAGCATTGAAATTTAAATTTGTTGAACCAAAGGGATGGTTCAAAATTAGTTTTGGCATACCTATATATCTGTGCACAAAGTGATGACATCACAGACATTTTAATAAATAATACTAATGGGTGGAGGTGAAGATGGGGTAGCTTTGAGTAGTACTATTGACTTCACTGGATTCTACTTTGTAGACTTTGTAGAACACAAAGATGTGCAGGCTAAAGTAGCTGCTGTTCAGATGATAACCCTTTATCACTCTTTAGAAATGTAATCTCCTAGATTTTCTTCTATAACCATTGATCTCATGGTATTGATCAAAAGCTCCAGTCAGACAGAAAAATATATATATTTAACACCTAGTTCCAGGAGAGAATCAAACTTATCTGTTAGTAGAAAGTGACTTTGGGCTTTAATGATGTGTGAGATTCACTGGGATGTTCTTCTGTTTTACAGAGTCCAGATGACTGCACAGATTTTAGGAGTCTTTAGGAGATGAATCATCAAAGATTTAGGGTAGGATTTATGTACTGAAAAGGATCTTTATTAGGATCCAGAAACAAAACAGATCCTTTTAAACTGGATATTCTTGATGGCAAGATGGGAATGTCAGGCCTATAAAAAGTATAATTACATATACATTTTATTGGTTGCTTTTTCTATTTGGTTGAGAAAACGAAGTCTAATAATTGCCCTGTTACTATACAGTAGTTACGCTCCTTGAGTAGTACAATAAAAGTCTTGGACAAAGGAAATTAAAATACAGATGCCAAGATTCTCAAGAAAATTCCTGAAAGAAGGAAGTATTTCTAAATGTATATACAAGGATAAACTAAAATGTCAAGGAGCCAGCTGGCTCGATACCACTAATGAATGTGAAAGCGTGTACATATACTGTGTGCTGCTGTATATCTAACATTTAAGCAGTATAGACTAAAGCAAAGAAACTCATTCAGAGAAACTGCCAGAAATGCCATGCAAGTGTCTTTCAAAGAGCACTGAGACCATGGAGAATGGAAACAAGTCAGGTAGCTTTGGCAAGTCTTTAGTCCATCAGCAACCAGCTGGTAGCTGTTAACTCTTAAGTTGGGGTGCATGTGCCAGGAAAGAACATAAGGTTTGGCAGGATGCCAAGGTGAGAAAAAGTAAGCATGGGTTACACAAAAAAACACAGCCTTGCAGGTTGTAATGAGTATTTTAACTTCCAAAGCTGAGAGTTTGCAGGTGGGTCCCACTTGGTCTGATTGGTATCTGAAATTCTGATTTGCAGCCGAAAGCTATCTCTGTAATAATACTGGATCCAGTTCGACCGAATCTTTTAATGAATACATTGGGAACAAGAATTTTGGGTATAAAATTTATAATAAAATGTTTTGAACATTTAGCCTATATTCCACAGAGACAGGTCCTCTGGGTCCCCACATTTCTCCAGGCAGCATCTTGGCCCTCCCTTGATTGTGGGCTTGTTGCTGTTTTCTAAATAAAAATCAATAGGAATTACTGTGCCTGTCAAAAGTTTGGAAACACTTAGTCTTTTATGGTGTTTGAGACACATGCATGTTTCATTTCATTACTATGTAACAAACTAGTAGAGAAAATGTTAGCCTTAATGGTTTGTGGTTGTGCTAGAGCAAAGAAGGTTTAAGACATTCTGGGTAATAGAAATACTGAACCAACATGGCTACTATTCCATACTTCAGCACAATGCAATTTCTTCTGGACTACAGCTACCGTAATTTCCGGACTATAAAGCGCACCCATATATAAGCCGCACCCACTGAATTTTACAAATATTTAACGAAAGACACGTTACACACGGTGAAATATGTTGCGCTTCCTTTAGGAGCATAGCGGTATTTTGGGAATAGCATGCCAGAAGCTCTCACTTCACCCTGACTCAACGCGTTACACGGCTTGTATCTAAACAGTAGCCGACCAAGAAAGTCATTGTTCACTGTCTTCCTCCTTTCTTTCACAACTATTTCCCTCGGAAGTTTATCTTTTGGCATTGTCGTGCGTTTAAAAATCACCCGATGAAAGTTTTTTCTCCCGAAGCCGTGCAGCTCAGAACACAGGTGAGGTGCGTTGTTTCGTTTCCGTTCGGAAATTTAATTGGTCTAATGTTATGGGGTTCAGTTTTTTGGTTTGAAGTTTGTGAAACCGGGAAAAACCCAGGAAAAATTCATAAATTACCGCTTCGTTGTTTAAGCCGCGGGGTTCAAAACGTGGGAAAAAAGTAGCGGCTTTTAGTCTGAAAAATACGGTATTTTGAATTCACTTCACCATACAACAAAACAATGACCTGAAACATATGTCCAAGCTCTTTACACGTTATTTAAAGAGCAAACAGTCTATTGGAATGTTATCTATTATGGAATGGCCTGAACTGGATCACAAGGTCAGAAAGAGATATCCAACTAGTGAAGAACACTTCTGGCAAGTTTTACAAGAGGCCTGGCAAAGTATTTCAGGTGAATAATGAATGCAGGTTAATTTCAACCGTCTGGATGCAAAGAGTGTATTATCCATACCGTTAAATTACCTAGTTTGGTTCATATAAACAAAAGCCTGTTTTTTAAAAATGATCAAGAACTTTTGACAGGTACAGAATATCGAGCCTTGCCCTGTCATGTGCCTACAGCGATCACATCTAGTAAGAAGGCTGGTTTAACAAGTGCAGTAGTAAATAAAATGTAGTCTGCTGAAAGACACCTAAAACCTTACTATGTGTTCTATTATTAGAATGTAAAATAGTTAGATAGAGAAAAAAACCCTAATCAAATCAGTTTGTAACCAGATACCGGCTCTCGAAATATCTGCGATGCTTCTGAGCCATTACATCATTATAAAAAATAGAGATGAGTATTTACACACACTGACTTGTTTTTGACCTTCCTCTAGTCATCCAAACCACCAACTGGTCTCAGCATCTCTCAGGGTACAAGAAATGAATTTAAAAAAGTCTCTTCTGTGTTGTGACATCTAGATTGTGAAATGAACATCTAGATGTCCAAACAGTTGGATCTTCAAATGACTGCAGACCTATTCAGCAATTATACAGCAAATATATATCATGAAGCAATTATTGGGTAAAAGAATTGTGTTGTCTATGCAATTTCCTCAGGGTCCGAGATTTCTTAAAGACATTTCCTTCAAGAACTATGAGGATTTATATGGATTGTAATTAATATAAACAGTCTGCAACAATGGCTTAGGATTACAGTTTAAATAAACCATTCTGCATTGAAAGACCCATCACTGAACAGCACACCTCATCAATGTGGAAGTATAATGAATAAATATTACTTTGTTCAATTAGTGTCACCAAAGTTTCTACCGCATACCATCCTAGGTAGTTTTTCCTTGTCACTTTCGCCACTGGTTTGCTCATTAGGGATAAAATGATATTGGTTACACCTATGCGCACCGTTGTGCATTTCACACCTAGGCCTTTTATGGTATCCCACCTGACCTATAGAAAGTCAATATTATACAGAGACGCATTATAACAGATTGCTGCATCACAGACAAGTATCTCATAAAGTGACAATGAATGTAAAAACTAAAGCAAGAAACCCAGTGAACACAATTGTTCTTTCAATACAGAATTTCAATCTCTAGCAAAACTGTGCATTATGGTTTTCCTGGAGATTTAAAATTAAGCAAGATTGTGTGTTTTTGTGCAAATACTACAGGAAAGAAAACGCTAAAGTAATTTGGTTCATAAAAAAGATTAATAACTATAGTGAAATGATTTGGCTGACCTTTCCTCATAATGCCCAGCTTTTCTTGAACGGTCCTTTTTGTTCTTGTTAATGTCCTTGTAAATGTATCTGTGATTTAAAAAAAAAAAATTCCTCTGTCAGCCATTATGGAATGAAAAAACAGCTATTAAATCAACACAAATACTTTCGAGCTTGCGCAGTTTGGTAAAGATGCAGGTTGCGAGTCTGACTAGAGTGCCCTCGGACCATCCAAATATCCAATCTGATTGGATAGAGCAAAAGCTTCAACAAACATGGCGTTTGTGCTAAAAAAAGCCAGCAGGTGGTAACTCTAAAGGCATTGTGTCAGATATTGTAACTAAGGCCCTATCAACACTTGATGACTACTGAAATCTGATTGGATAGAAACGCCAACATAAACAGACACTCGGGTGCACTGCCACTTGCAGCAATGCACCCAAGAGAAATGTTATGAAATGAAAAGAATAGACTGTTGAGAATAATTTAATACATATTGATTGACAAAAATATATTAAATCATAAGTCAGTGATTCTGATTCCATGCGTTTAGGCCAGCAGAGAAGACCTTGCTGGTCCTGACAACCCACCACTGATATTCACTAACAAATACATTTATATTATATTTATATTCTATTATTATTCTATTATTATATATCATATTATATATAATATATTACATTCATAATTTTCTCTGTGAAGCTGCTTTGGACAATGTCCATTGTTAAAAGCGCTGTAGAAATGAAAATAATTTAATTTATACATAAGGGATTAGTATAAGTGAGGTATAAAATTCTCACCCCTGGCTTGCTTATTAGGGATACATTTCATACAAAGTGGCATCTGCAGTGGTCAGTATCTATTAAAAGTGGTCCAAGGTAGGAACAGTGGTGAACCGGTCATGGGTCATTGATGCACTTGGGGAAGGAAGTCTGGCCCGTGTGGTGTGGATGAGTTACTGTATCTTAAACTGCTAAAGTCGTTAATGCTGTTGATGCTAAACAGGTTCAGGACTGTTTTGGAAACAAAAGGGAACCAACACAATACTAGGCAGGTGGTTATAGCGTTATGCCTGAATGGTGGTCATATACTTATAACTGGTCGGTGTATATATATTTCTCTAAAGTATATGTGAAGGAATATGGAATATATAAATATACAATATGAGACATGGATATTTCATGTACAATAGACAATACACAATGTATATGCTGGTGATATATAGATATGTACAGTAGAAGGAAATTAACTCTTTCTTTATTGAATTAATTGAATTGGAGTAGAGAGAGCGAGAGAGAGAGAGAGAGAGAGAGAGAGAGAGAGATTAATTGGGATTATTAGCGGGTTAATTGTCTTGCAAAAAAAAATCCCTTGTGCATCATAATCCTACTCCCTCAGCAATGCACAGAACGCAGGACTTAGTCTATGGTCTGCTGTGTTGGATTATTTTTTTTTTTAACAGCCCACAGAAGTCCATTATATGCTGCTCGCGCAGTTAGACGTCAGGAGCACGTGAAGAACTTGAGGGCAACCAGGTCCAGTGCACCGTGCATACGTAACAGCAGACGTTTGGGACTGGGAAAGTCTTCAGGCAGACTTTGTGTTTGTACTGTATGTGTGTGTGTGCGTGTGGGTGCGCGTGTGCGCGCGCGATCTCATGCGCTCTCTCTCTCTCTCTCTCTCTCTCTCTCTGTTTGGTCCACCGTTTCTTCTCGCCCTGGTACAGCTATAGAGCAGGAGAGAAGGAAGGAAGAAAGGAAGGAGGGATCACTGCAGTTTTTTCCTCTTCCTCGTTTCCTCTTTTCATCCCTGTGGACGCGTGGATATTAAGCGGGATGAATTCGGACATTAACGCGTACCTGGGACGGGAGAAAGCGGGGCTCATGCGGAAAAGAGCTCTCCTCTTGAGGAAAGGCTGCAGCTTCGAGATCACGAGGTGAGTCCAGAGCTCAAGGGAAAGCCTTTTTGTATATGCACCGGTTGTTGGTCTGGATTACAACCCCATCTATCCATCCATTCATCCATCCATGCATGTTGCACCGCGTATATTCCTGCACTCGTGTATGGTTTTTACTGTATGCTTTGGGCTCGGAGCCAATTTTTTTGTGTGTGGGACAAATGTGTAGGAAAAAAAAAAAGTTCATGCTGAGATGTCAGACGGTCATCTGTCTAAAGTGAGAGTGCATGCTGTAAGTGCTCGCGCTCACCAGATTGACCGGACGGAACGCACGAGCGCACGCACGCGCGCTAAAGCGCATTCATATTGATACGGCGGTTGCACTTTGGTGCATTTATGTCAATACTGCAATCCAGATGAATGCATTCAGGAGTCAAGGGAAAGGTCATGCCATTAAACACATGCGCCTTCTGTGGGGTGTCGCCGTGCCGCATCGGTACCGTGTGTGTGTGTGTGTGTGTGTGTGTGGGGCTGCACCAGTGGGCTGTGTGTTAGTGTGCATGCGGATGTCAGTTTGACTGAATGCTTCCACTACACAGGCAGCCCAAAGTATAACCTGTATGGCTCTAGTCCAGCAGAAGCTCCTGAATCAGGTGTGTGTGTGTGTACGTGTGTGTTGTCGTTGTGAGCAGGTAGGTGAAGAAACTGCAAGCTTCCAAGCCATAAAAGTAAAACTCATCTGCAACAGATCAAGAGCGAGCTCTCAAATGCCATATAGATTACTCATGGAGTCCGTCATGCTTCAAAAGGGCAGCTGTGAGCAATTATAGTCATGTTGTCCTTCGCATTTACGTTCAATCATCTGGCAGGAACTTTTATTCCAAACAACTGAGCAGCGAAGGGTAATAAAGGCAACGCTGGCACCTTGGAAGCAATGGGATTCGAACCCGCAACCTTCTGATGGGTAGTCTGGAGAACTGTTTGCTGAGGCATGCATTTTTGTGGAAAAAAAAGAGAAAAACTTCACAATAACTGATTCACACTAGGCATGTTGTAACGTATAAGAAGTAAACGTGGTGAGTAGGGCTGTACAGTTTCAGGGTTAGTCATGGTGTGATTAAGGAGTTACCTCACTGTTGACTTCAGCAACCTCTGTTTCTCAACACAGGCACGTGACTGTTCTGAAAACCCCATGACTGTGCAATCCACAGCTGCTGTAAACATTGCTTACCTCAAACATTGTATCAAACACTACAGATATCATAATCGCACAGAACAACATGGCAAGTGCTGACCAGAGCCAAGCATCTGTCTATGTTGATGAATCCGGGGACGTGACGAAGTTCGAACATCATTGAGGCGAATGTGTTGCAGCAACTACCATGATTGCCATCAACCAACAATTAAAGCAGGAAGAACTACAGGCTGCTTTAGAGTATGGTGCATTAGAGCACCAATTATTTTGCAGCAGGTCTCTTTCAACTTAATACAGGAGAAATTCTGACAACTTGAGAAATTCGCAAGAGCTGCTCACTCATTTCATTTGTTTTTCCCTTTTGTTTTCTTTGAGAAAAATGACATATATTAAAAAGAATTTGTAATAAAAAATTCCCTCCAAACATGAAAACAACAGCTTCTGTCACCTAATCATATGAAAACATCTATAGAAAAGCTAATGTAGAGAGAAATATAGCAACAATAGCAATACAAAAAAAATAAATAAGACATGACTAAATGCAGGACTCTTCCACCAAAAATGATGCAACTTCCTGAGTAGAAAGTAAATATTTGATGTAATAAAGCTTTGAGAATAAACAGCATAAAGAGGAGACACTTCTTGAAAAAAATAGGCACAGTACACTAATTTATTTACCACAGTTTAATAAAAAGAAATAAGGCAACCCAACCCTGAAACCCACCCTGTCAGAAACAAAAACACAAATGTGACCGCTGAGATCGAGATTGAAATAGGAACGTAAAGAAATGTTGATGTCAGACGTGAAGATATTACTTTGTGGTGTGTGAGGTTGTTTGGCTAAGCCTCTGCCCTGATCATTTAAAAATAAAAAGATGTCTGTATGGTTTAGTTTTTGAAATCCGCATCACCGTACACCTTAGATGTCTTGAGGTGGATTGTTTTGGACTTTCGTGGACCTGAAAGCAGGAGGTAAAACTCTGTCTCTCCATCCAACTTATCAAAAATCAAAGCGAACAATACACAATATATTAAAAAAATCTCAAGTCAAAGTTATTTATATTCACACTATCTGGTGTCATCCAGAGGAGGATAGATTTTCTTGTGATTTTCTTTTTGAGATATTTTCCTCATGCCATCTCAAGGAGTGTTTCCTTGCCACCGTCGGACAAAGTTGATTTAATAATGTTTTCAGAAACTAAAAATAATGGATAGAATTACTTGAGAAAAGATTAGAGGTTAAAGTTGGAGTTTATTGGTTTGAAAGAACCTCAACTGTTTACCGTGTTTGGTGTTCGGCTTTTAATAGCTTCAGAGTAAAACAATTAGGGCTGCACAGTGCATTATATCATGAGCTTTTATCAAATACATAAGTAGAATGATGTGGGGGAATTTATTACATATGAATATATACAAACACACATACACAAACATGCACACAAACACTCAAATAGGCAAACAGGCAGCTGCATTTGTTATTTGTGTGTGTGTGTGTGTGTGTGTGTGTGTGTGTGTGTGTGTGTGTGTGTGTGTTCTTATGTAATCGATAACATTTCATGATATAATTTCTTACGCAACCCTAATAGCTTAATTGTCAATCTATTAATAGATTTTTGCCCGTCCTCTTACCAGCCATCACTGCTGGACTCTTTTTTTAGACTAATTTTCCAGAAAACTAAGAAGTCTCTAGTCAAGTTTTCTTGTCAGAAAGTATTGTTTGCCTACTTAATAAAAAATAAAATAAAAAATCTATCGCCAGGTCAACTCCACTGTTGTATATTCATGTAAATTAGGACTAAGCCCTTATGTGTTGTGTTTACACTGAAATCACTTTTAAAGATAAATTTGCTGCTTCCTATAAAGTAACACTTCCAGCATCTTTAAAACTGGTGAATAATTAGTTACAATCCAACTACAAGAGGTGCAATTAAATTCACAGGAAAAGGTCACATGTCAAAGCAGCTACAATATAGCCTTATAAGAACCTGAAAAGTCATTATTTAGTGGTAATAATAGTACAAGTATAACACAAATCCTCCCCTCAGCAGATGTGCCAGATGTTGAGTCAAATGTTAAATCAGATGTTGTGTCAGTGTATCTGTGGTTTTCACCCTGTGTGTTGCAGCCTTCCTGTGGGATGTGATGGTACTGCAAGTAGTCTGTGTTTTCTTACTAAATGATGAACTTGTAAAAAGATTTCATCACTTGACTAAGGTGCTTTTCACTCTAGGTACATTTTTACGCTTCCGAATCCGAATATACTTGTTCCCGAAGGCCCCCCACAATGTTGTTCTGGTTTCAGATGCCTATATATATATGGACTATATAATATATGTAATACTATATGTTACATGTAACATATGTAATATAATAATATAAAACTATAATATATAATGGTATAATAATATGTTTATTGCTATTTGCACAGGTACATTGCAATGAAATAGAATACACAATTAGACTTTAAAAAATATATATATATATATATATATATATATATATATATATATATATATATATATATATATATATATATATAAGATGAAAGTAAATAAATAACAATGCACATTGTGTAAATAAGTAACATTGCACATAGTTGACTGTCCATAAGTAATATTGCACATGTTGGTCCACAGAAGTGAGATGGCAAAGCCCTTAGATTAACACACTGGTGGATAACACTGTTATACATCATTGTACAGTCTTAAAGCAAAAAACATTATACGAGGAAAAAAATATATATTGGGTTGGGGTGAAAAATGGTCAGTAAAATTGCTAGTTGTCCAGGGTGATAAAAAGTTGTAGTTTACTGTAATATAGTTGTAGAATGTACTGTCATTAAAATAATGTAGTATAATAAGAGTAATAAAACATTGTATTAATCATATTATTGATTAAAACACATGCCAAATGTAAACTCAGGTATCAACTCCCAGAATGATCGGACACACAGGAGAGCACAAGGTGAGCTGGATAAGGCTGAGCTTTTGTGTTGTAATGAGCGAGTTATAGTGTTCTTTTACATAACAGGAAGCATTTTTGCCTTTTTAGGGCAAATTATAATAAGGGTGTAACATAAAAAAATTGTATTTTGTAACTAGATTATGTAAACAAAATAATGGACACATCTAATTATAGTCTGAAGCTTGATACTGAACAGTGAGCTAATTGTTTACAAAAAAAAGAGCAAATTGACTTATTTCCAAGAACATTGAGGTGGTACATGTTTTTTTTACACAATCCTGTACAGCAGATATTTTTTTTTGCTATGCACCGACTGTTTTTATTCATTGTTTATGTTGGAGTTATATAAAGAGGTACATTTAAGATTGAAGGGGAAACAGGCTGAAGAAAAGAGAAATTTATTGAATCAAGATTTCTCCATGGATAAAATGGATATTTTCAATGGGATATCTACCAACACAGAGCATATATTTATGATCGTCGTCTGTTATCGTAAATCAAGCATCTAGTTCATTGTGCATATTATGTTTGGAATTGTAATTTATTTTACTACAGATTAATGTATAAAATACAATATGTGTGTCAGGGGATATGTATTTCAAAGTAGTAGAGCATGATGGGTAAAAAAGTGTGATTAAATGAGAAAGTGATGTGCTGTTTTTGGCTTCTATCAGAAATCTGTCGTATATTGTAGATTCTGAAGGTGTCTATTAAGTTTATGTGACAGCAGCTTTCACAATAGTGTTGATTACAAGGTTTATAGTAATGCACTCATTCTAGCATGTGGAAAGGTGGGAGGCATATGGAAATCATGGCAAAAATAAAATATACTGTATAGTGAATGTATATAAGAAAGAAAAATCATGCTTCTAAAAACCTAGGACATAAACAAATACATATTCATATCTGCTACATACTATACAATATTACATAGGGAAGCTGCTATCATTTCTTTTATTTGAAGCAGAGTGCCTTTTGGTTTTTCACTTGTCAAATATTATATTTTAGCACAGACAGCTATAATGATATAATCGGAGTAGAGCCTTGCTCAAGGGCCCAAGAGTGGCAACTTGAAAAAGCACAATGCACGTTGCAGTTTGAGGTTTACCAGACCGGTCACTTAACGGTTGCAATAAATGATTGTGCAAAATTAGAAGATGATGTCATGGCAAGTGACATCATCTTACACAATATCTGAGCGAGTGCAGCGTGCAGCGTTTCCTCTTCATAATTGAATAACTTTTGTTTTTTGTCTTCATGTCACACTGATAATATTTTATGGATTTACCTTGTACTGGTTGTGTATTTTTTATTATTATATTTAATTAGTATTTAATGTTTTTTTGTTGTTGTTTCCATTCATAGAAATTGCTGATCAATCTACATTCACATTTGTCTGGAGCACTAAAGGAAGGTTTTTCAGAAAAAAGTTTTCATAAATACTTTACAAATAATTTATTGTGTAAAGGTGTCTATGAATTATATATATATATATATATATATATATATATATATATATATATATATATATATATATATATATATATATATATATATATATATATATATATATATATATATATATATATATATATATATATATCAATGTATATCCAGCTTGATAACTGAGGCCCATTGTTTCTATAGTAACAACTTAACTTATAAACACAGAGACTTCTGGTGCAGACTCTACATAAATAGATTAAAAAAAACCACTTTGGGTCACATGATATTCTGCCGTGGTCATATTGAAAAAAACGAGGTACACTGTAATGAATCAATGCATTTAAGAAATACATACACACAATTTTGTGAACATACACACATATGTGATATGCAATATTTTCATATGGATGTGAAATGGCCGTAGTTGTCAAATCCATTCTGAAGATCTGCCGGCATGTCTGTTAAAGCAATTTCTTTCACATATGTGCACACACACACACACACACACACACACACACACACACACACACACACACACACACACACACACAAAACATACGTTCACACAGACCCCTTTTTGTTGCACTTTCTTTTTCTCACTCACAATAACTTAGTCTTTTTTAAGACTTGCTGCCAAAGTTCCCTGGCAAAGCTTCTTTAATGGGAATTTAATGTTTGACATCAATAATTCAAGAAAATGGTGCATTTTTATAGCTGTAGGCCAATCTCTTAGCCATCGGTGCCATTGATGCCATCCGTAAGCTCTGCAGCTGGCATTTGAACTGGTGTTTGGTGTGTCAGTAATAAATATCAACGTTAAAGTGTATAGAAATAAAGACAATTATTGAGTCACAGGAGGAAAAGGAGTCACACTGGGAGCTTTGTGTTACTATTTATAATAATTTATAGTCAGCTGTCGAATTCAGATTGTCTAAAGTTTTTCATATGTATTTTTATTTGTAGAGAGCTTTTAACAATTAACCATTTTCTTAAAGCAGCTTTACAGAGATAAAGCGGTTATTAAGTTGTATAAAATAATGTATAAGTTTAATACACTAGTGTTCACAATATGTTCACATATGCCAGCTTAAATACATCCCACATCATGGGGTTTGTTTATTTTGTTTACCCTTTTTGGCATGATTATTGATGTGACATAACCAGTCAATGGCACAAAGAAAACCCATGTCCTGAAAGACAGAAGAATGGGCAAGTTTAAGGGTCTGAGTGACTTTAACAAGGACCAAGTTTGATAGGTAGATGGGTCAGAACACACATGGGGCCAAAGGCTCATCACTGCAAATAGGGAGCAAGGGCTACACAGTCTGGTTCGATCCCACAGATAAACACAATTTGATAAAAGGCGTAATGTTGGCAGCGATAGAAAAGTGTCAAAACACATAGTGTATCACAGTTTCCAGCATTCAGATTAGTCAAAGTATCCATAATGACAATTGTCTGTTCAGGAAAGCACCTATAATGGGATTGTAAGCATCAGAACTGGTCCATGAAGTCATTAAAAAAGTGGCCCACTTTGATGAATCAGAATTTCTTTAACTTCATGTGGATTGCAAAGTTATTTTGAAACGTACCGCTTAAGTAAACATAGTTGCAGACTGAGTTCACTCCTTCATGGCAATGATCAATCAACCAATCAATCAATCAATCAATCAAGCAATTAATCAATCAATCAATCAATCTTTATTTATATAGCACCTAACATTTAACAGGTGTTGAACAAAATGCAATGATGCCATCACATTATACTCTAATGGCAGTAGCCCTTATCTATAGGATAAAAAGAGGATATAATGTATGCAAATGATTACAGCTGATAATAATAGCAAGCCTTCTTATGCTTACATTTCCACACATTCAAGAACACGAGAAAAACAAGAATATTTTTCATAAATGGTGGAATTTTCATGAATATTACATATCTTGTGTAAACGCTTTACAAATACATCTGCTTGTAACCAACTTGAAAAACAAGGCCCAGAAGACACAAGACAGAATAGACACAAAAAAGACACAAGACACAATCATTATTATTATAGAGAAGAGCCAATCTCCGTCAGCAGGGGCTTGTCCTTAAGCCAGATGTCTCATAAAACTCAGAGGCCTTTGGACAGCTTGCAAACTAACTCTTTTACCCTTCAGCAAGTCCTGTAAAAACCATCCTGTAGCCATGTAAAACCATCAATCACTGAAATGTTTGTGTCAGACATTTTCAGCCAATTCTGAGGCAGACTCATTTTAAATGCCCCACAGTGAGCTGTACATATAAAATAGTATATGAATATTATATAAATATACAATCAACACTAAAAAAAAGAAAAACTCTCTAGTTGAGCAACCTTGGTTTGTTTGTTTTGATTTTATAGCAAATCCACCTGTCAAAATGTGTGTGCCGCTAATTAAAAGGTTCGTGGCGCTAGTCAAAAGGTGTGTAGTGCTTGGCAAAATGTGTGTGGCGCTAGTCAAATTCATTGTAGTGCTAGTCAGAGCATGTGTGGCGTTAGTAATGCTAATCAAAGTTTTATTTGATGCTAGTCAAAGTGTATGTAGGACTAGTCTAAGTGTGTGATCACTAGACAAATTAATATGTAGTTTTTTTCGTTGTTAGTCAAATTGTGTGTGTGGCGCTAATCATTGTGTACGTAGTGGTACTCAAACTGAATGTAGTGCCAGTCAAATTGTGTGTGATGCTAATCAAAGTTTTATTTAATGCTAGTCAAAGTGTGTGTGGTGTTAAAATGTATGTAGTGCTAGTCAGAGTGTTTATAGTGATATCACAAAAACTAAAACTAAACCATGAACTGTTAAAATATTAAAAACTGATTTAAAATGACGGTTTGATTTATTTCCTTCTGACATGACAAGGCAACAGGAGACAGTAGACAAATTGGAATGATATTTCCACAGTGATGCACTCAGTTGGATGCTCAACTCAAGTGATCGGATGCAGTCAGTTTAAGTGATGGAAAATACATACTGTAAATTCAATTATTTAGTAAGGGATTTTTTGTAGCTGGACCTCCAGAAACATAAATTTGCCATCTCTGCAATAGTTCACAGACTTCACCTGAATATCGACCCAGAACTCAAGGTCTATCACTCACACCTGCTCGCCATGTGCAAAAAGTCTTTTAGCCTCCACACTTTGTGAAGTCTTGCACTATTTAGTGACTTCTGAGAGCTGTTATACCGGCTGTTTGTCTGATTGGCTGTGCTCTGATCATTGCTTACCTTTGTTTGCTTTGACTTTTTGGATAGCTTCTTCATTCCTGTAAATGTCTGCGTGCTGAATCGCATCACTGTTTGGATTGTAATTTAAAGTTGGCAGTCTTCGTCGAAGAATAAACTTTTGCACATGGGACCTGAGGCACGCTTTTTAGTTTGTTATGTGGCACTGTGCTCTCAGAGGATTCATTAGAAAACTACTGCAGAGTGCAAAATCCCTTACACCATTACCAGGAACTTTTTTTTATTATTATTATTTTATTATTTTTGTAAATTGTACACAGCTGCCTTGTTAATCAAGTTTAAAACAGAGCCCTAAACCAAAGAATTTACATACATAAAAATGCAATATGTAAGCAAGAAAGCATGCTGGAGTGTGTTGTTGTAGGAATATCAGCAGCAAGGTGAGAAGATATTACCTCTCTAAAACTAACTGTTTTACTGTAAAGCATCTTGCAGTAATTACATTTATTTTAAGTGTATAACACTTTTGATAGATCTATGTCTGAAAAATTATTTCACTTTGTCGGAAGAAAACCATTTGACCAATCAGAAGTCAGGATTCGACATCACTGTCGTATAATTTTGAGTTGTTTGTGCATTAGTTTGGAAAACTGTTTCATTTCCATGCAGTAAACACTGCGGTTCCTAACACAGTACAATGTACAATGATATTGTGGCTATTGCTTTCAGTCAATACGGTTTGATAAAATTATATTAGTGACTCATATATTTGGCTTGATAAATAGACCAAAGATTATGGGTTGGTAGCGAGCGCAAACATTTGGACCACACTGCATGTAGTGAAATTGTGCAGTCCTACATTTCCAGCCAGAGAAAGCGGTGTATAAACATAGGCAGAGCAAGAGACTCATCATGCTGACACTCCCAGGCCTGCCAGACACTTCATGTGATTCATAACACGCGTGTGTTGCTCGGTCAAGTGCAAGTGTGTTTAAACATGTCCCTCCCCAATGTCTTGCCAGCATTTTTCACTGAGAGGTTATGCCACAACCAGTGTATTTTTCACAAAACTACCTTCATTCCTTTTTTTCAAATTATGGCCTGCAAGAGATAAAGAGAGCCATAGAATCACTCTGCATTCTTTCTATCTCCAACCCTCTGACCTTTAGATAAATCCGAACACTATTGGTAACACTAATCACTTTCAGCTGTGCGGCCTACATTCTTCTTCTCATGTGTGTGTGTGTGTGTGTGTGTGTGTGTGTGTGTGTGTGTGTGTGCGCGTGTGTGTGGGGTGGAATAAAAGAATAAGAATTGCTCTGATTACAGCTCTGTGTAAACTCAGAGCTCTTCTTGCCACATCTGCTTCCATTTAAGGCTGAAAGACGCATACCTACACATTAGTGTTTTTTATTATTATTTCTCTGCAGGACGGGGAACAGAAAAAACTTTACTTGTTGTTACCAGGCTGGATGAGGAGAAGGTGGTTTGCTGTTTAAAATGCCTGTATTTGGCTTGTTAACACATGATGCATTCACTGGAGGACTGAGCAGTGTAAACATGGACGTATTGGCAGAGAGAGTCCTTATATAGCTGTGTGTGTGTATGTGTGTGTGTGTGTGTGTGTGTGTGTGTGTGTGTGTGTGTGTGTGTGTGTGTGTGTGTGTTATATTTCAAATCACATGGCTTAATATTCTTTTAGCATTGATGATCGAAATTCACTTGTATACTACTACTGTGGAACCGTCGCAGCTGGTGTCAGTGTGCTAGCAGAGCCCCCTGTCTTTCAGAAATAGAAAGACATCATTGGAAGGCTTAATTATTGGCAGCCAAATCACATAATTTAAGGACTGTCTCATGTGGTTTGTGGTTCATAAGAAAAACCCACAGAAAGAGCAACAAAGTACACAAAAAAGTATTAAACCAGAATATGTTTCATATTTTAGATTTTTCAAAGTAGTTACATTTAGCTTTGATGACATGTCATTCTCTCTACCTCCGATTCTTGAGGTGGTCACCTGGAATGTTTTTTTTATCTGACAGGTGTGTCAAGACTTCATTTGTGGCATTTCTTGCCTTTTTTATTTGTTGTTGTGTGCAGAGAAAAAGGTGCATACAGAGTTAATATCCAAATTAATGCTACTACAATTACTGTACAAATCCATATTATGGCAAAAACCACTTATTTTTTTCTCAGTAAAGAGAAAAGACTGCTCATTGTTACTTTAAGAAATGTCGGTCAGTCCGAAAAACTTCAATAACTTGAAATGTATCTCCATGTGCAGTCTACAAAACTATTAAACGCTATGATAAAATAGTTTCTCATGAGTACATCCCAGGAAAGGAAAAGACCAAAAGCTACCTCTGCTGCAGAGGATACGTTTATTTAGTTTATTAAATTACAACCCACAGAAAACCCTGATTTGCATAAATGTTTCTCAGATTTCTAATGGCAGACATATTTCAAGATCCACTGTTCAGAGGAGACTGCATAAGTCAGGCCTTTGTGTTCGAAGTTTACAAAAAAAAAAAAAAAAAAAATTATATATATATATATATATATATATATATATATATATATATATATATATATATATATATATATATATATATATAATTTCAGAAGAACAACAAGCAGAAGAGACTTGGTTGGGCTCTTCACAAGGACACACAAGGAAAGCACATTAGATCAGTGGAAAACTGTCCTTTGGTTTAATGAGTCCAAATTTTACACCTCTAAATCACACTTAACCAGCATGGCTACCACAGAATTTAGCATTTAGTGTGACCATCATTTATTTTGCAACAAGACAGTGACCAAACACACAACATAGGTTATGTAAGAGCTATTTGTCCAAGAAGGAGAGTGATTGGGTGCTGCATCAGATGACCTGGCTTTCACAATCACCACATCTAAATCCAGTTGAGATGGTTTGAATGAGTTGGACTGGCCAGTGAAGGAAAAGCAGCCAACAAGCACTCAACTCTGGGAATTTCTAAAAAAATGTTGGAAAACCATTTCAAGTGCAAAGCTGTCATGAAAGCAAAATTTGAAAGAGAATGAGAGGGAGAGGGAGAGAGAGAGAGAGAGAGAGAGAGAGAGAGAGAGAGTAAAGCTAACCCACAAAGGAAACTGATGGGTCATTTTCTGGTCATTTGCTCTATTCTACCAATTCTTGAAAAATAAAAATGATTTCCAGATATTACATATAATTTGTGGCCATCAGTGGGATGTCTGTCATCAGTTATTTGTTGAAACTGAGTTTATTTTATTCCAAATGCAGAAGTTAAATGTAGATAGATTAAGCACATCATTCTTAATCTGAATATGTAGGGATTGTTTTGTAACTTGCACGCATGAGCATTTAAGAATTGTGGTATTTGTAATGCTTCAATAATAATAATTTTATTAAAAAAAGAATAATTATAAATAACTATTTGTGTCTAACTCCAAAGAGTTGTGGAATCCTTTTAGGGAAGCTAATTTTCCTGACAAAAAAAAAATCAGAAGTAAAAAAAAATAATTCAGAAGTCTTTTTCGAGGGAATAGAGATTTATGGAATCTCAAAAAGGAACTCGAAAATTCCAGAATTTCTTTTGAGGAAATAGAGAGTTCCTGAATTCCTTTTTTCAGGGAACAGAGCTCTTCTGTTCATGTTAAACATCTGCTAGAAATGAAAATATAAAACCTGTTCATGCAAAGGCATAAGTGACCGCCAGAGGGCAGAGTGGTTTAATAAAATAAAGTTCTAGAAGAGTATTCTCTTTTTGTTTCCACTTAATTTTAGGATCACGTTTGCTGCTTTGAAATTTTTTACACAGATGGCAGGACACAAAGCGCATTGCATGAAAAAAAATTATTGCAAAAGACCAACCACAAAAACCGAATCATTTTTAATTCAATGTATTTCAGCTTTATTTGTATTGCGCTTTATAAAGTGGTTATAACATTGTATAAAATAATTAATTTTTAGTGCCTATACAGTATGTGTGTTCCTTGTAAGTTTACCCCCAATGAGCAAGCGAGTGGCAAATGTGGCAAGCAAAAACTTCCTGAGATGGTATGAGGAAGAAACCTTGAGAGGAACCAGACTCAAAACGGAACCCATCCTCATCTGGGTGACACCGAATGTTCATTCATTATAGTTCCATCGTTGTTAAGGTGTACTGTTTTGTAGTAGGCGCTTAAATGCAAAACTGTTCAGGGAAGAAGAATCGAGGATTGTTAAGCATTCTCATTGTTTCATTAAGTAGACTGTACAGTGTGATCACGGTGTAAGTAGGGACTCTGGCAAGACTATGGCAGCATAACTAAAAAGGGAGAGCCAAAAGGTAACACAGACATGAGGAATCTCAGGGATAAGACACCACAGTCAACAAACCTGAATGAACTCGTAAGAACTCGAGAGAGGGGGGACGACAGCATCCAAATATCCCAGTTCACCACAACACTGCACTGTATATCCATGATCCCTCCATATCTGCTTCTTCACCTAAGAAAAAGCTACTGGCAATAGGATTGACCAAACTAATGTGTTTTCAGCTTAGAAGTGTACACCGAGACTGTGTCTGAGCCCTGAACACTAAACATAAAGCTGTTCCATAACTGTAAAGGCTTTGTAAAAGAAAGATCTGTTGCCTGCTGAACAGAAACATTGTTCCAGGTACCAACAAATAGCCTGCACCTTTTGTAGAGGTGGTGAATAATAATGATAAATTTGCTGATGATTCAGTGCTTTATACGTAAGTAGTATTTTTTTCCGAGATGCAAGATTTACACAAGAGCAATTGTAGAATTGTTAAAAAAAATAGTTATACTGTATAATAATAAGGATATTAAGTGATTTTTTTTTTGTACTATGTGTTGTACTATCCAACAATTAGCCGAACCTGTAATTAATTCTAAAAATGTATTGTTTACAATTATTATTTAAAATAATACTAGAATCCATTGCTTACAGACTAGGTGATGTTTTCAGTAAGCTTGCAACCAATGTAGCATCTGAATCTTGGTCTTGTCTGAACAGATTGGAACCTGTTGTAGATTTCTGCTGTTGTAGCTCATCCGCCTCAAGTTCCCATTCTGAAATGCTTTTCTGTTATCCTGTCACCCCAAACCGGTCTGTCTATTCTATTTCTTTCAACAAAGTGTTTCCACCTGCATATCTTTCATTCGCAAGATGCTTTAATGTACCATTTTGTACAAATTCCCAGGAGATCAGCAATACACAGACCAGCATATCTTGGCACCAGAAACAAAACCATAGTGAAATCACTATGCTCACTTATATATTACCTCCATTTTGACAGATTGATATGAACATGAACTGATATGCTTTATCCGTGTCCGCAGGATTGCTTGCATTGTGCTGCTGCATTATGATTGGCCGATCGTTTTTTATTTTAAACATGCCCCCTCAGGAGTTGGCCATCCTTGGGGGTGATATTCCATGTGGCCCAAGCTTGAGTGAAAGCTAAAACATTTAAAATGCCAGTGAGCCACACAATCGCCTGAAGAAATGTCACTGTGTTCAACAGAGCCATGAAGGATGACCCTCCACTTTGACATAATTAAAGAGCTTAACCTTTTAACTGAAACCAGTCTGCATACATGTGTCTGGCTATAGAAATCAGTCGATTTATACAGCCTTATACCACACTTTGCCATTTAGGATGCAAATAATACATGCATACTCACACCCCACACAAAAGACTTTAAATTAAGTTTAGGTATAATGGCAGTACAGCTACATAGTAAACCGTAATCCAGGGTTTTAATAGAAATACAAGCTCTAAAGCAGTGCAATAGATTATAAAGGTATTAAAAATGCTTGCCCTTGTTAACACAAAGCTGTTTTGATATACCTAATAACATTTCTACCTGTTACCTGTTTAATATTGCACATAAAAGTCTCTTTATTGAAATATTTACCATAATGACAATTATGTCTTCAACATACATAGTGCAAATCTTTACGTTTTATAAATGATCAATTTGAATGGCTGCATGAATGGGAACCTTGTTTTGAGTTGGGAGAAAATCATACAAAACCTACTAACCAACCAGAATGAAGCCTACAGATGTGCTTTGGAATAAAAACCATATAAACTAAAATGGTTCTACAAATAAAGAGGAACTTTTAAGCTTGCACTCTGTCTAAACACCGATTTAAACACATGTTTTCAGCCAACACTGAGAATGTGCCTGATTTCCGAACCCTAAATAGAAGGCTACATAACCATGGGGTTTTGTAAGACAAAGATCTGCCCTCTGCTGATTATTTAACGAACTAACAAATAGCCTGCTTTTGATTGAAGTAGATGTAGTGGATCATAATTTAACTAAAGTTCACTCAGGTACTGTGACTGATTAGAACAAAATCATACTTATACAGTATAATAATGAGGATATCGTACATTAGTTGTTGAAAAAACTGTAAAGCAGGTTCGAAAATAGTGACTAGAACATGGTGAATTAATGTTGGAAGCTTGCTAGAAAGCCAGTATAAATGTTTCATCCAATAAAAATATAGAAATGAAGCATTTTGTCTTTGTACTTTGTACATTCTTTATTATATACATGTTTATTTGATATGTCCTCTTTGGAAATGCACAGTGAGATGTGAGATTAGCATTTGGTTGCAGCAGCGTAGATAAAATGGTATTGTTTATGTCAGGTAGTGGTTGTGTTAAAGCTGAGGTCAATAAGCGCTTTTAAGAACTAGACTGATCCGTGTGGGAAAATAGCTTGCTGAGACTCATCTTGGCAGGCAAACACACAATATGTTCATGGGATTTCAGGTTCATTTGAACGCTACTCCCTAATGTGTGTGTTTGTGTGTATTTGGAAGTGTGAGTGCTCGCATCAGAGAAGAGGATAACTGGTGGAATTATGGGATCTCCTTGTGTAAAAATAAATGTATACAACTACCATTTTATCTGTAATTTCCTATATACTGTTTATGTTTAGTGCCAACAATATCAAAAGCACAACTTTTAATAGACTGTAGTATGTATTTCCTGGGCATGCTGAGGTACCTGCTGAGCATCTGGCATTAGTGTTAGTGGTATTAGTCATGTAGTAGAAGTAGAAGCCATATTATTACTCAAGCCACTCAAGTCATTACTCAAGCCAGTGTAAAATTCTTACATTACTTGGTAAATTTGGATACAACTGACATTAGCTAGCTAGGTGTGTTGCGTGTTTATAATCTTTGCTGTTTAGGTAAAATGTGTGTGCGCAGGTAGGTTTTTCCATCACAGAGACATAATGCTTTCACAGTGCTATGGTATGTGGGGGTGAGTGTGTGTGTATGTGTGTGTGTGTGTGTCATTGTTTTGGCTGTAACCTGAAAACCCATGCTGACACTGAGCTGTTCAGGCTTACATTTCATTAGGTGCTGTCTTGCCCATAAGCTTTAACATTCAAAAGCCTAGGATTCAACACACACACACACACACACACACACACACACACACACACACACACACACACTTTCTGTATAGCTGCTACTCATTTTGCTAGTAACACACATTTTTACTAATTAGACCATGTTTTCAGTGTATTTTACTATGTCTTACTATGTTTCACTGGTGCAGTTACCCATGATGTCATAAACTATTGATGAGCTCTATCATTCCAGCAGTCTGTTAGGGAGTTGAATATCATGAGTTCATGTTACTTTTTTTTTTTTTTTGGACATGAGTGTGTGTGTGTGTGTGTGTGTGTGTGTGTGTGTATGAGTGTGTGGATGAGATGAGTAATATTAAGTGGCCTTTCAAAAACATATTCCACAATGCAGCCTAATAAAGACACAGTAAAATAATAAAAACAGTGACACTTATAATAAAACACAGATACTTTGATGTCTAGCATAAGTACTTTATAAATGTTAATGTATAACCTAAATGTGCCTTCATCCTGTCCCTTAATTCCTACAACTAGGAGGATTATGGGTATTCATGTTACAGTAAGTAAGAGCGATTGTTATGGGTTTGTGAACGAACACTGTTACACACGCATGCACAAAATGATGGTTATTAGTGGTCATTAGGCAGCAGTGCACTTGGATAGGGGAGACAAGACCCCATTCAAAATGTAGTTCGAAGAATACACATACCAAACCCATACATATAACATGCATGTAATTATTCATATCAATTTTGATGCATTGCTGTAGCTGTGCCGGTAAAGGAAAAAATAGTTTCCTGTCCTTTGAGGTCACATCTTAAACTTTACTATAGAGGGTTTTCTTTGTGGGTACATTAAACAGTATTAAAGTGATGCACTTTTGCCCTCCACCAAGATTAGTACCCTTGATAATTATGAGCAAGGAAAGCTGTAAAAATTAGTTTTTATTGTTTAAACTTTTTTTGATTGTTTTTAAAATATTTTACAAGAATGCTCTGCTTTCATGTATATCACACAAAAAAATCTTTTTTTATGATTATTAGGGCTGTCAACTGATTAAAATATTTAATCACTATTAATCGCACAATTGTTGTGAGTTAACTGATGATTAATAACCACTTAATTGCACATTTTTATCTGTTCTGAATGTACCTTTAATTAATAATGTTCAAGTTTTTAATAATTTAATCAACATGGGCATCAACAAATATCGAGGTTTTATGTAAATGTATGTTTATTATTAGTGAAACTAAACTCAACATAGAAGACAAAATATTCTTGTAAATGTTTTAAAATAATTATAGTGTTTTCAAATTACAGAAATCACCAGGAGACCAAGCGGAACTTTTGCTATGTTTCCACACGGACGGTTTTAATTGCTGGACGTGTACTTATGGCGGAATTTGGTGCTTGGTTTGAAACTTGACGCATCAGCAAAACAAATGTTTAGTGATTCAAATTATTTATCGTTGGAGTTTATTTATCTCTTTTTTTTATATCTGAGTTTACAAAGGATGTGAATAAATTTTGTTGCATTGAAGGTTTTCATTTTGCCTCTTTCATATTTATTTATTTATAGATTTCATAAAAATGGTCAAAGCAATGTGTGCCGCATTTATTGCGTTTTAATAGAATTAGTGCTGTTAAAATGAATTTGCGGTAACTCGTTATTAACACGTTTTGACAGCCATAATATTTATATACTGTATAAAATTTATTATATTAATCAATTAAATATTTCTCACAATTATTGGCACACTTGCGAATACTTATGAGTAAAATATAAAAAATATTCCTGTTGCTAATTAACATTTTATAAGTACACCTAGGTGACTAGGATCAAACGGTTAAACAAAAAAATATAGAACATTTTTCACAGCTTTCTGTGTTCATATTTGTGCCAATAAGGGTGCCAATATTAGTGGGTATATCAGTAATATGAAAAAAACCTAAGCTGTCGTTTTTTTGCAAGATTGTGAGTAATCTATGCAAATGTAAATCTTACAGGCAATTTTATTACCATCTCACTGTACATAAAGTAGGGCTGCACGATTCTTGCTAAAATGTGAATCACAATTTTTCTCCATGGGAATTGAGATCACGATTCTCTCACACGATTCTCATGTTTTCAACCAAAACATTTATTGCACTCAAGTAAAAACAGTGCTACACAGGATTTTCAGTTATAATAAAAGTAGTAGTAATTTGCATTTTGCAGTTCTTTCTCGACTGTCATGCGACACTGAGTATATAGACCTGGCAACGCAACGGATAAAAAATAGTTGCGAGAGGGCAGACAGTAGCGCTTGTCTAAAGTCTTTATCATTGCCTTAAATCCTTAAAAAAGTGTTTATAGGAGCCATGTCTTTAGCTAGGTGATAAGCGATGGCGTTTGTTATGTCTTTGTGCCGCTGGGAACTTGAGGGGTATGGGGATGCACCGTGTAATGTCTGAGTTATTGAAGTTTGTGTGGTCTGGCGGCTGGTATTTTTTAGTGTGGCTCCCTTGTCTTTCATGGCTAACTCGTACTGTATTTTGTGGTGACGTCTGAGGTGGTTGTATAGATTGGTGGTGTTACCTTGCGGGGCTGCCACAATGCCAAAGCACTGCTTACAGATAACGACTCGTTGCGCATCATCGTCAGGTTTAAACCCGAAAAAATTCCACACGGTGCAATGTGCTCCTTTTTTCGTAACCAATGTTGCTGCATCGTCGCCACCAGGAATTTCCGAACTGGCGCTCATTTTTTCCTCTCTTTTGAATGAAACCAATGTTACCACTCTAAATCCACCAAGTTATGTTACCGCTCTAAATCCACCAATGTATCGGGTCTGCTGCTTTGATACACGTCACGTGAGTGACAGCAGAACGCCGCAAATAAGGACGAGGGAGGAGAGAAACGATCGGGTCTGATTGGTGAATAAATAGGGTTTGGTTTTACACAGTGTGAGTAAGTTTCACTGATATAGCATCTTAGATAATTGTAAGTAAATACGTGAACACGTGAATGCAGCATCTGAATACAGGGAAATACTATATATGCACGTGAATCGCCGTCATTTAAAAAGAAGATCGAATGTATGTATGAATCGAGATCGTGATTCATTTTTCGATTAATCGTGCAGCCCCAACATAAAGTATATAATATTCTGTATCCTGGCTTACTTTGGAGCAAGGCTTTGAGTGGTCATTCATATTTTTTTGTTGTACACTGACTGAGTAAGTGTGGTATTTACTTACAGCCATGTTTTCACAGCTATGTCATTGAGAAGCAATGTTTATAAAGTGCTGTCAGGTGTTTAGGTATAACACCAGCATATTAGAGTAGCAAGTGTTACTGCTACTGTAGGTAATGTGTAAAAAAATTAATTTACTTATGTCTCTATTGGTGGTTGCTGAGACATTTTCAAAATAAATGGGTATAAAACTGTACTATTTTTTTTCACTAAGTTAGTAACCTCAAGAATATATCTTTTGTGGTTTTTGTTTTACGTGTTCACCTGGTAGTTGAAGGATACCTTTAAACGATTGCTTTTAAAGGTGGTTATGATCTGTTTGCGTCGCTATTCTAAAATCAGACTATTTATACATATACAGGTGAAAGATACATATTAAAGTTGCATGTTCTTAATGGAGTTAACATCTCTGTCAAGCACCAATAATTTCGGATTCTTTTTAAATGAGCTACTTAATCAGACACACCTAATATGGTACTAGTTATAGCAATTGGAGCATCATTTGTTCCATTTCAGCAGTGACACCAACAATGTAGCTCCACCTGACACCTTTCTAGGTATACAGTCACACGCTTGCTCTGCTTATAATGGTATCATTGTATCATTTTCTCCTGCAATGGAACATGCTTCCTGTCCATTGTGGAACACATATAGCAAAGAAATCATGAACAGAAATAAAAAAAAAAAAACAGAACCAATATAAAGTGAAAACTCTTGTGATTCCCTCTGACCAATCAATTTGAAGGATGGAAAAATGCTGACGCTATCCCTGTAAAGCAAATTTGAAATCTGATTGGTTAAGGAAACAGACCCGTTGGTAATATTATCAAAGGTTAAAGGGCCAGCAGTACTGACTTTGAAGGCCCTGGACAGATTAGATTGACATTGCAGCACATAGAGGCTGAAATCTGATTGGACAAAAAATCTAACATCCACATCCACATACTGGAAGCAGTGCAGCCAAGAGAAACGCTACAAAATGGAGAAAATAAACTGTTGGGAATAAATTAATACAATTTCATGGAACAAATATTATATATACCGATAGTGTTTAGACCAGCAGAGAAGGCTTTGCGGGCCCTAACTGCCCGCCACTGAGTAAAAAGTATCTAACCACGTCTGCCACCACTTCAAGAGTAACACGTACTATAATACAGATGCAATCCCATGGTACTTGATTTGTGTCTTTTCTCAGTTTAAATTATGTTAATTTAGATGTTGCTGAAAATTTGTAAACTTTTGAGCTTCCTGTCCACCCACTTTCACTCTTACCCAAGTGAAAACCAGCACTCTCCTGAAATGTCCTTGTGCCCGTCTTGAACTTGCACACCACAATAGTGCTGCTCTCTGAATATTTCCTCGCTGACCTCCTTTCCGTATTTGAATACTAGTGTAGGCAGCACAATTGTGCAGCAGGTAAGCACTGTGTTTCCTCACAGCTCTGGCCTCTTGATGCAGAGCTTGGGTTACTATTACTACTTGGGTTGTTTTCCCTGGGCGCATGTGGGTTTCCTCCGAGTTCTCTGGTTTCCTTTGTAAAAAAAAAAAGTACTGGTAAATAGATTGACTGAAATCCTATCTAGATTAAGTGTTTTTGTTCTCGTGGCCATGGGAAAAACCCTGGCCAGTATAGAATATTTACAGAGAGAGGAATAAAGAATAATTAGTGAACTAAACTGATGAATGAATGATTAATGAAACCTTTCAGCCTTGGTCATTGACAAAATATGGAATATAATGACCCCCTTCTGAGTAATGAATGCAGCAACAGCACCCTATTTCTGTGTGTGTGTGTGTGTGTGTGTGTGTGTGTGTGTGTGTGTTTTGGTTTGGGTCTGTAAGCGAACATCCATCTGGCGCACACAGCATGGCACTTATGGTGCATTTGAAGGACTTTATGTTTCTGTTTGGTTTACTTCAGTCACTTTTATAGAGTGTGAATGAAGAACACACCAATGCCCATTTAGTGTGTGTGTGTGTGTGTGTGTGTGTGCGCATGGTTTGCAGCAGGTGCATAGTGACGACTCACAGCTCTGGGCTCTCAAAGTGGCACTTGGGTTACTGCGTGCACGTTCTCCCTGTGCACACAGGTTTCCTATGGGTTTTCTGGTTTCCTCCTTTATATAAAGTGTTTGCAGTTGGATAGACAGAAATCCCATCTATTGCAAGTGTTACTGTTTCATGGCCCGGGATTCACAGCAACTAAATCTCTGTGTGTTTGTGTGTGTTTTGGTTTGAGTGTGTAAGAAATTATCCATGTGTCATACACACCAGTATTTCATATGTTGATTAAGAAGGCATTGAACTTACAGTGTACTTGAGGGACATTTCATTTCTCTTTGGGTTTTCCGCAGTCACTTTTGTAGTGTGAATGCAGAACAACACCAACACCCATTCAGTGTGTGTGTGTGTGTGTGTGTGTGTGTGTGTGTGTGTGTGTGTGTGTGTTAGGGTGGGGTGGATGCAACAGGTACATTCTGCTGCCTTCCAGCTCTGGGCTCTTGAAGCCGCACTTTGGTTCCTGTGTGCACGTTCTCCATTTCTGCACGTTGGTTTCCTCTGGGTTCTCTGGTTTCCTCCTTTTACAAAAGGTGCTGGTAGATGGATTGACAGAAATACCATCTAGCTCAAGTTCCTGTCTCGTGGCCCGAGGTAAACTTGGGAACTGATTCTCTGTGTGTGTTTGTTTGAGTCTGTAATAAAATATCCATGTGTGTCACACACCATTATTCCATATGTCGATTGAGAAGGCGATGCACTTAACTGTGTATTTGAGGGACATTATGTTCCTGTTTGGGTTTCCCACAGTCACTTTTTCTTCAGAGTGTGAATGCAGAACAACACCAACGCCTATTCAGTGTGTGTGTGTGTGTGTGTGTGTGTGTGTAAGAGAGAGAGAGAGAGAGAGAGAGAGAGAGAGAGAGAGAGAGAGAGAGAGAGAGAAAACGAAAAAGGGGCAGCAGAGTGAAGTGTCTGCAGTCCGCTAGATCCCACACACCTGCAACCCATACACACATACGCACGCACGCTCGCGCCCGTGCGCGTGTCAAAAGATAGACGGCGGGAATCCGGTACGCTCGCGCCTCGTTTGTTTTTCCGCGCTTTTTTTTCTCACTTCAGCGCTGCGTCTGTATGAAGCTCCTCCATCACGAGCGCGCAGACCAGAGACACTCCGCCACACGGACAACGATGCGGGACTGAGAGCCGAGCGCGACACACGGACTGACAGACAGACAGACAGAGAGACAGAAAGAAGTAGAAAGGTGTCTTGTGAGGGTGGGTGGGGGGAAGGAAAGGAAAGGAAAACATGGTGACCTGTTTTCTTCAGTAAAAGAAGAGAAGCAGAGCGAGCAAAAAGCCCGGGCGGAGGAAAACCCTTCACCGTCGCATGGGGGCCATGAGCGGCGCGGACACGGCAGCCACCAAACTGTTGAACTTAACCCAACGGTGAGCGGGTTACACACTTCCCACCTTTCCTCCCATCCCATTTATCACCAGCTACAAATATACATACAAATAGATCATATCGGAGATACAAATATGTCATTCCCAGGCTTTAAAACAGCAGCGCTGATGTGTTACTGCTGCAGGATTGGGGATTTCTGTGCCAAATCGATGCGGTCGTTTTGATATTCATACCTTCAACCCTGCTGTAGTTCATTCTTTTATTTAGCTGAAAAAAAATCATAATTAAACACCAGACTCCAAATAACCTTTATACAGATTTATAAACCTCTCCAGAAGAAAAAATACAAGTTGTACACGAATTAAAACGGTGTTTAAATAACCGTAAATACGCGTGTCGTGTGATGTGTGTGGGAGAAACATAGAAAAAGTGTTAATAATTCATTATAATGCTCAGGGGGGGAAACAACACAACACAGCAACTGTAATAACACACACACACACACACACACACACACACACACACACACACACACACGTATTTAGGTTTAAACAATATTTTCCGTTGAAGTCTATTTTTGACATTACGGTAATAGGAGACATTAATAAACGCGCTGATTACAGTCTATTACCGGCTATAAGACTTTTTCAGCATCTGGTTATGTTCACATGGTGATCTGTATTAGATTAATAACTACTCAAGAGTCCGACATCATCTATTCATTTGTTCAATCATCCATTTATCCATTCGCTCGTTTGTTCTTTTATTCACTCATTCGTTTATTCATTCAATCATTCATTCATTTGTTTATTCACCCACCCATACATCTATTCATCAATTTGTTTATGCACCCAGCCATACATCTATACATTTATCCATTTATTCATTTATTTATTAAAAAAACATTTTTTTGCTTATTCATTCATTAATGCATTTGTTCATTTATTTTAATATACAGGATTAGTGGGTCTGTGTGTGTGTGTGTGTGTGTGTGTGTGTATATATATATATATATATATATATATATATATATATATATATATATATATATATATACACACACACACACACCGTACTTTCCGGCCTAATAAGCGCACCCATATATAAGCCGCACCCACTGAATTTTACAAATATTTTTATTTTTAACATAAATAAGCCTCACCTGTCCATAAGCCATCTACACTAAAGTACTTTACACAGGCTTTAACGAAAGACATATGAAATATGTTGCGCTTCTTTTAGGAGCAGAGCGGTATTTTGAGAATAGCCTGGCGCCGCATTTCCGGTATTACTGCGTGTGTGTAAGACTGAGGAATATGTCCTTATTATTTCCTGATGCTCATTTCTAAGTTTCTTTGACTAACCCATAACGCTGTTGCCAAGAAAAATAAAAAAGCACGAGTTTTGGAAACCTGTCTGTGCTTATATGATTTCTGTTGCAACTGGAGTTAGCAAGCTCTCCCTTCACCCAGACTCAACACGTTACAACGGCTTGTATCTAAACAGTAGCCGACCAAAAAGTCATTGTTCACTGTCTTCCTCCTTCCTTTCACAACTATTTCTCACGGGAGTTTATCTTTTGGCATCGTCGTGCGTTTAAAAATCACCCGATGGAAGTTTTTTTCTCCAGAAGCCGTGCAGCTCAGAACCCAGGTGAGCTGCTTCGTGGGAAAAAAAGTTGCTTATAGTCTGAAAATATGGTATATATATATATATATATATATATATATATATATATATATATATATATATATATATATATATATATATATATATATATATATATATATATATATATATATATATATATATATATATATATATATATATATATATATATATATATATATATATATATATATATATATATATATATATATATATATATATATATATATATAGGCCCACTAATAAAATAGATAGATAGATAGATAGATAGATAGATAGATAGATAGATAGATAGATAGATAGATAGATAGAGTGCGTATGTTATTCATTCCAAAATAAAGTTATAATGTTACATTAGCCAGATCGCAGACATCTGACAATGTGCAAGTAAAAAACATTGATTTGGTAACATCGCATTAGGCTACATTTTATGAGGCTAATACTTGCTAACACCGTATTTCTTATTACTAGATAAAAGGTCAGAAGGTTGTCAGCACAAGCAGAAAGAAGTGACAAAATTACAGTGGAACCCACTTATCTCGACCTCGGTTAACTCGCCAACCCTATTAAGTCGCCGTTTTTAAAGTGGAGCCGCCAAATTCTCGCTTTGTCTTAGCATTTTTAATCGGTTATGTCGATTTTTTATGTCGACGAACCCTAATATCTCGAGCACAAGGGGTGGCAAATTTGCCACCTAACGTCGGTTATCTCGATCGGCATGACCAATCCCCGGCTTTTGCCACGTCACTATCTCATTACCGTATTTTCGCGTATATAAGACGTGTCTTATAGAAAGTTTTACATACCCCTCACCCGGGGTGCATCTTATATACGCGAAAATACGGTAGTGAGACGGCACTGTGCAGCCGCAGAAGAACTCATGAAAGTGGTGAAAAAATCAAGCCTTACAGATGCTACAGGTGTAGGATACTTTTCAGAGCTGTGTGTCAGAGTGAAATGACTTGAGAATTTAATTTTGACAGTGGTTAGCTTTTTGTAAAAATGAACTACACCCCCGCATGTTTTTTGTGATTTTGTGAGCAATCTTTGTGTTTGCAATGTGGAGAATATAATAAAGGTTTGTTTTGAGAATCGACGGTGGTTTGTATTGTATACTGGTAAATCTCTGCTGTTAGTTGTTAACAAACACGTATGTACATTTTTATAGCATGCCTTCATCAAACAAATCGTGGCAATGTGTTGTGTAAAAAAACCTCCAAAAACATGTCCATATACATTCTCATTTATTAACGCACATCATGTATATAAAGAAATTTCAAGCACGTTATTATATTGCCGCCATATTGGTTTTCGTTTATCTCGATCATCGGTTATCTCGATGCTTTTTGGTACACCCCTACGCCGTGACATAACTGGGTTCCACTGTACTTATTAATTATCTTAACACTTGAGTGGTTTAATAATAGTTTAATGCTTAGTTTGCATGAAAGAATGCATTTTCTTCAGGGCTTTGAAAGTACGTAATCAAATCATGCCAGATTTACGAAAACAAATTGCGTTCAATTTGTGTTACGTAGAATTGATGTCCGCATTTTCAATGAAGTACATTTAATGAACTTTGCATCGCTTATAACAAATCATAAATATGCTTAAAATTAATGAATATTTTTATCATTTACATGTATGACATTTGCCCAACACACACACAATTACCCTACTGAGCAGTTGAGGGTTAAGGGCCGTGCCCAAGGGCCCAGCATGGCAGCTTAATTGGTGCCAGGGGTTAAACTCACACATTACCAGAAGTTCAATACCTTAACCACTGTGTTACCACTACTAGAAGTTTAAACAATGTTTGCTAACCTGATTTATTTTTGTTGTGGCCAGGGAATAGTTCACCTTTGTGCAGGAGAACACACTATTTGAGAGTTGTCAGCTAGTCAACATTAATTAAATGTACAGTTATAATAGTAGATGCATTTATGTCACAGTGGAATTCTTTCTTCACATACACCAGCGTATTAGGAAACTGGGGTCAGTGTGCAGGGTCAGCCATGATACAACTTTCCTGGATCAGAGACCACTTCCCATATGTTATAATTATATAACATTATAATGTTTTCATCATTTATTTTTTAGAATTCACATTCTCAGTTCTGCATTTTCAGTCATATATACCAAGTGGTAAACGCAGTGATATTAGCCTATTTGGCTTTAAAAAAAGCACAACAGAACACAATGTTGTCTCTAAATGAGTATTTGAGCTGCCTTTCGGCAAAACTGCCAATTTATGCAGGCATTAACGTGTTTTAATGCTCATGAGAATTAGATTTCACCAGCAGTGAATAATACGAGGTAGCACTGTGGCGCCAGGTTCCTCTGTTTGAGCCTGAGCTCGGATTACCATCGGTGCCGACTTTCACATGTTTTCCTCGTGTCTGTGTGGATTCACTCTGGGATCTTCAGGGTTCCTTCCACCTACAAAAAAAAATTCCGATGGTGGATTGGCAGTGCTATTTGCTTTGTTTCTGCTTGGTTGCCTTGCACAGTCCTGATGTCCAATCATTGTTCCTGGGTTAAGAATAGGATCCATTTTAACCCTGACCAGAATACTGGAGATAATTTAATCAATAAACAGTATGGACAAACTCCTTGGAAGACTTCTTCCCCCAACCCTGGTGGCCCATTCCACTTTTAAAGCATTTTAATACTGGTTACTAAGACATATTTCAACATTCGATTTGTTTTGTCAGATTTCATTTTGTCGTACACTGGCACCAAATTGAAACTGTGCCAGCTGTGATTAAACAGCAGCACATGAAGCAGCCAACCATATTCCTCGAATGACCTAAATATTTATAATTATATATTCAACAATTTCAGATTTCAGAAATCGCTTGTGCTTGAATGCAACAAACTTGAATATTAGGATAATTATATGATCATTGTATCGGTTGGGGTTTTGAGACAGAAGGCTGACCAGCCGCTCTTGGATGTGTACAGTATGGGTGTAGTAGTCATCAAAAAAAAAGGGAAGTGGTCACAACCTGTTAAAGAAAACTCATATCATTGTAATCTCAGTTACAGCCTGCGGTTTGTTTAGCAGGAACACAGCATGTTCAAGGATTTCCAAACCTGCAACTAAGAGAATATTTTCGGTAGTAAATTTATAAGAAGCTGCATCCGTTTTGTGCAGAACTTTTCATCATTTTAAACAGCTGTTTGGTTAAAATTTATAATGATATTTTGTTGTATAGGAGTCTCTCTGACTCCCCAGTTCCTTATTTGCCTCTACACAAGGGTTGTGTGGGTGTTGCAGATATGTTTTTGGTCTTTTCATGAACATCTGTGCAAAGCCTGACCTGTTGAAGAGCATCTAAATGAAAGGTTACCAATAATCCATATGCAGTGTATTAGGTTTGATGGTCAAATATGATTTGGCATATACATACATTTACCACATACACTATATCACCAAAAGTATTGGGACACCTGACCTTTCCTGCTTTATGTGCTTCTTTTCCAAACTGTTACCACAAAGCCGGAGACACTCTATTGAATAGTACTATAATAAATTGTAAAGGGGCTATAATAAAATTTTGCATTCACTTGAACTTGGAAACCCAAACCTGTTCCAGCACGGCAATGCCCCTGTGCACAATGTGAGCTCCCTGAAGATTTGGTTTACATGCTTTGGAGAGGAAGATCTTGAGTTGCTTGCTATAGAGCTCTGATCTTATCCCTACTGAACACCTTTGGGATGAATTGGAATACTGACTGCACCCCAGGTCTCCTCACCTTCATCAGTACCTGATTTTCGTAATACCCTTGTGGCTGATTAACACAAATATCTATAAGCACACTCCAAAATTTAGTGGAACATCTTCCCAGAAGAGTGAAGGGAATGATAAGAGCACATTGGGACTAAATGTGGAATACAATGCTCAAAAATACATTCCGTACTTATGACCAGGTGACCCAATACGTTTGGCGATGTAGTGTATGATTTTGGCTTACTATGAGCTGTTCTGGGTGTTCCCACATGTAGGATTTCAAGGACATAGCATCACAGTGATGAATTTGGCAAGCGTGGCCCTTCAAGATTTCTGTGTATGACGGTGTGTTTTTGCAATGTACAAAAAAATCTCTCTAGATCTGCTCGGCATGGATTTGGCATTTGCACACTTTCTTTCTCAATTTCACGTAATGGTCAACTCGATTGAAGTGTTGCGGTCGTCGAATGTGCAATTTAGAGTATTTCAAATTAGCTCCACGTCATGTCTCCTTATGCAGCCATTTCACAGCTGCTAATATGACAGACATAATTAAAGTTTACAGCTGTAGCACATGGAACTGTCATTTCATAAGTCTGGACAGAGCATTAATCGTTTAGGTGAGAGTTGGAAATGGAGAATGGCTTAATGCACTATGCACATAGCATGGAAATTAAAATAAAAATAGCTTTTTGACAGATAAACAGATTAACAAATAAATAGACAAGATTTTAAGTATTACCATATTTAAGTATTATAATCAAGTGTTTTGTTCAAAAGCATCATAAGCTTTGACTTTAGAGCTACAGAGCTAAATAAATGTAATACAAATCAGTGATTATCTATAATTATTGTAGCTGTTTTCTTGTTGCAGTTGGATGAATTTAGAGGTTTTCATGAAAACTAAAAGGATCTAGCGTTGACCTGCACTGAATGTACTATATACATTATTAAGTGACAGTAACTGCAGCATGTTCAGTTAGTTTAAGATGAGACTTCGTGTCCAAGTGGCTAAGGAGTAATTGAATGCTTTGAGACACACCGTTCTGTGAATACTGTATCGATAGTAACGGAAGTCATGGTGTGGGATGTTCTGGTCAATAACGCTAATTGGTACCACAAGACGACCTTTGTCTAGGACAGGGGGGGGCAATTATTTTCCCAAAAGGGCCACATGAGAAATTGGGATGGTTTCAGAGGTCTGGAATATACAATACATATAATATATGTGAGTGAGTGGTGCGCATAATTATTGCACTATTTAAGGAACATTTATAAAAACAATTTAGAAAATGTGCTTTTTTTTATAGAATTTTAAAAATAGCATCATAACTTTATTAACTGTTTTTTTCAAAGACCAACATCACATTAGCAAAAAAAGGAAATAACTGCACCCAGTGTTTTTTTTTGGTTGGTTTACCCACATTTTTTTTTTTTGTGTTCAGGCCTGTTTTGGGCTTAAACAAGTGCACTGAAGTCAGCCTGAATATCTGAGGTGAATATGCGAAGTGCATATGATGCAAATGATCATCAACGAGAGAGGATCTGTATCTGATGTCTTTACATTCTGCGTAAATTTTTCTTTTTGACATGAATAAAAGCCACATAATTGTATTTTGTGCACCTAGAACAAGTTAATAGGTGTCGCTGTTACACCTTTACTCATGCGGGCTCTAAGATGTAAGAAAAAAAAGTTTTTCCTCTGCAAACCGATCAGGATGGGAATTGCTTGATGAAGTATGAGCAGATAATTCTAGGGATATTCTAATTCTGAGTGCAGTGTTGTTGAATTTCATATCACGTGAGCGTTATGATCAGCTGATCATGTGGCAGCAGCAAAAATGCTTACCAACTTGCAGATACATTCAGGTCATGTTCACAATGTGACCTTTGACATTGACATGGGTGTGTTGTGCATTAAAACGCACTGCAGTCTCTGGAGTTTGCAGTGTGGACATTCAGTGAGAGATTCTTGGGCAGAAATGGCTAATTGATAAGAAACCTAAGAAAAATAAAATGGATGAAATGTTTTTTTGAGTCTGCACCCAAAGTACCATCAGATTCCTGATCAGCATTGTCTGAAACACCCATCTCAACAATTATGTCATGCCCTAAAGTCACAGAGATCAGGTTTTCCCACATTCTCATTCTGTGTGATGCGAGTTGATTGGGTGCATTGCTCATTGCCATGTGAATAATTCGACTAGTAAATAAGTGCAGATGTACAAATGTTTCGAATAAAATAATCAGCGTCTCTATTTTGGAAAAAGAAATGTCTCAGAAAACTTCTGAAATCTGTTTACAAGAAGGGGTGTTATGTGTACCTGTTACCAGGAGGAAAGAACAGCTTGTTAAATCAACATGAACTCAACCTCCTTCATTACATAAAACATTTTTTTTCATCCGCAGGGGATTCGTTGATGGCTTCTCACCTCGTCATCTACAATTATAAGATTCATTCAGGCAGATGATTATTTATGAAGCCCACTTTTTATTTTGGTTTAATTTTTTTCTCTTTTTTTAGTTTCAGTTATCAGTAAAAATAGATGTACAGTGGAACCCGGTAATGTCGATGTCCTAGGGGGTCGCCAAAAAGCATCGAGGTAACCGATGTTCGAGATAAACGAAAATCAAATGGCGGCAATATAATAACGTGCTTAAAATTTCTTTATGTACATGATGTGCGTTAATAAATGAGAATGTGCATGCACGTGTTTTTGAAGGGGTTTTTTACACAACAGCGTTGCCGCAATTTGTTTGATGAAGGCATGCTATAAAAATACATACAGTACATGTTTATCTATGATGAATCCACCTGCCACGCCCCCTTCGGCCCACTTCGCCCTTTCTCTGAAGCTCCCGGCTTCAATCGCGCACATATGGTGCTCGTTTATCATCATCACCAGCTCCTATTTAAACTTCCACACTTTTACTGTCCGTTATTGTTGGTATATGTTGGTTCACGGCGGTCGTTGTCATCGCACATGCGTATCCCGGTACGTGTCTTCCCACCGGCACTCTCTCAACGGCTGCGCTTTTCTTCCCAAAGCCGCGCCGCGCCCCTACTAACACTACGAACACTAGCACTAACTAACAGCAGAGATTCACCAGTATACAATACAACACCTGTAGCAGCTGTAAGACTTGATTTTTCCGCCACTTCCGCGAGTTCTGCGGCTGCACCGAGATAACCGACGTTAAATGGCAAATTTTCCCCCCTTGAGCTCGACATATTAGGGTTCGGCGACATAAAAAAAGTCGACATAACCGATAAAAAATGCTTAGAAAAAGCGAGAATTTGGCAGTTCCACTTCAAAATCGTCGACTTAATAGGGTTGTTGAGGTAACCGAGGGCGAGATAACCGGGTTTCACTGTATAGGACATTTTGACACAATGAACCTGTTTCCTCTGTTAACTTTCACAACTTTGTTATGGAAGAACAAAAGATGTAAATAAAAACTGTATCAGGCCGAAGGCAAAATCTTCACCATTTAGATTCTGTCCTATTCTAAGAGGGGAAAAAACACTCATACGTCTACCTTCATAGTCACAAAATAAGATATATATTTACTAAACTGCCCTCAAGACAATGTCAGCTTTTCCTATGAGCAGAAATTATAACATTTTTTGCAATGTAAAGTACTAATAGAAGCATAAAGATAACCCTTTCCCCCTAGAGCAGGAGAAACCCAGTCTCTTGCCCCTGTATGTGCAAACACAGATGCAGACGCACATGCACACTATGACAACTCTTGTTTACTTACTGCCATTAACAGTACGAGGCATAATTTGATTATGGCAACTGTAGGAATGTACTTCCTCAAATCAGCCCCCCTGTGGTATAAATTAAACAAACTACAAATGCATATGAAAATGCTATTAGCCCAAGGGTCTATATTGAGAATTGAAATGTTAAGGCTAGAGCCAGTATCAAGTGTACCTACTGTAGCCAATATCCAGTTCTCATTTACATGTTTATCTGTATGTATGTGAAAATGTACGCCATTTTTGAATGATAGGGTTTTACCTTTCAGGATATAATAAAAGGCATTGGGTCCTTACCAGTTCTTACAATTATGCAAATACAACTTCTGATGAACAACACACAACATATTACACCGTCATCATTTATTCTTACAAAAATAAATACCAAAATAAAAAGGCCATGCATTCAAAATTAAGTACAGCTTTACAGTTTGCAGAGGATTTAAGAGGTTAAATAGCCGCAAGGCTCTGCTAATTAAATTGACTTAATTAAACGTCAATTAACGAATGTGCCCACCTCTAAAAGCCCAAGATTTAGCAGTTTGGTGGTCTAAAGCATTCAGGTTAGTGTTGTTCATCAGATTGGGAAGGGTTATAAGGCCATTTTTAAGCAATTTTAAGCCCAACACAAAAGTGGAAAACATTCACGACAGTTGCCATTCTTTCTAGGAGTGAACATCCCAGCAAATTCACCTCAAGGTCAGACGGTGCTCAGAGAAAACATCAATAAAAAACACAAATGTTACATCTCAGACTGTACAGGCCTCAATTAGTGTCTGCAAAATTTGTTGACATTTGAAAAAGAATGGACAAGTATGGATTATTTGAAAGAAAAAGCATTTTCTCTCTAAAAAAAGAACATAGCAGCATGGCTTAGGATTGTATAGTTGCATCTGGGCGAACTGCAAGACTTCTGGAACAATGCCCTTAAAGCATCTACAACTATAGTGGAGATGTTTGGGCAGAATGCACAGCAAATCCATTATGCACAGAAATCCAAACACAGCATATCAGCACAAACACCTCATACCAACTGTCAAGCATGCTGATAGAGGACCTGGGCAACTTGCAGTCACTGAGTTGACCATGAACTCCTCCGTATACCAATATATGGTAGAGTCAAATATGAGGCCATCTGTCTTACAGCTAAAGCTTTGCCCTAAATTGTATCATACAACAGGACAATGATCCCAAGCACACCAGCGAATCTACAGCATAATCTTAGATCTCAACCTGACTTAAATGCCATACCATAGAAGAGCTGTCCATAAACAAATGCCCTCAAACATTAATGAACTGAAGCAATGATGTTAAAAAAGAGTGAGCCAAAACAATAACATTACAATGTGAGATACCAATAAAGTCATACATAATAAACACGATTCTACAAACTTTTGAATTACAAGGTGTCCTTAGTTTTTCACACATGGTTTCTCCATTTCGGCTTGATTGATTTTTGCAAATTAAATAATGACAGTGAAATATGTAATGTTTTGTTATTCATCAGAAATTGTATTTACTTAATGTACTGTATGTAAATAATGTACTTTATTTTTTACACGATTGTGTATAAAGTGCATATGGAACAATATTTTACCTTTACGAAGCTCTTGTGATCAGTTTTGTGTGTTGTGTGTTTCAGCTCTGCTTCTGAAGACCTGGGCTGCAGAAGGGGAGAGTTCAGTAGGAAGCACTATGGATCAGTAGAACTGGTAAGTGTCAGCTTTCATTTTTCTTGTATTACAAAGATACAGTTTATGTGCTCTCAGAAACGTTTGCCAAATATTAACTATTGGGCTGTTTTTGCTCTTTATGAATTAAATTAGAAATCTAGGGTTTTATTTCAATAAGCAAAATATGTTCTTGTGGTTGTTTTAAAGTTTCTTTTTTCATTGTTTCAATATGCCAGTAATTAGAATGTTGTCTCTGGCTAGAACTTTCAGTCATTATAATGCAACAAATTGGTATCATGGTACCTTTGTAATGGGAATCATATAGTCTTTACACATTCCCTCACTGGCATGTTCTCATATAGACAATCATATAGTCTATATACATTCCCTCACTGGCATGTCCTCATATAGACTATCATATAGTCTATACACATTCCCTAACCGGCATGCCTTATATATTCTGTCATGCCTTCAAATAGTCCACCATAGTCTATACACATGTCCTTATAAGGTCTGGCATGCCCTCATATAGTCTATCATAGTCTATAAACATGCCCTCATATAGTCTGGCATTCCCTCATATAGTCTATACACATCCCCTCATATAATTTATTATATATTTTATACACATTCCCTCATATAGTCTATAATACAGTCTATACACATGCTCCCACTTTTCTTCGATTTATACGAGCAGCCAATCACATAACAAATGCTTAAAACATAAAATCATGCAGATACAGATCAAGAGCTTTAATTAATATTCACATCAAATATCAAAAGAATAAAAAAGACTTTGATCATGGCAGGGTTTCTGGTGCCAGACAGAATGCTTTGAGAACTCTCAGAAACTGCTGATCTCCAGGAGATTTTCACACCAGTCTCTAGAGTTTTGATGTAGAACTCATACAAAAAAACATCCTGTGAGTGGCCAGTTTTTTGGGAAAAATATAGGTAGGTAACTGATACTGGGCATTTGAAGATCAGAGAAAAACACCAATTCATCTTTTTCCTTCAACTGACCAGAATCGTTGAGCCCATGCTCATTGTAGGCCCAAAGTCCTATTTTTGGCTCAGAGGAGTGAAGCCCAGTTTGGTGTTTTGTTGTTGAATGTGTTGTAAGAGATGCTTTAATGCTTACTGTGGTTATAAAAAGTCATTACATGAGTTTCCTGATTTCTTTTTTCAATAAGGGTGTCAGCATGGGTATCAAATTATTGTCTTTGTAGGACAAGGAATTTGAACAAGCAGTACCTAGCTAGCTTTGACATTTGTTACAGTCTATAACAGTCATGATACAGATGACTGACCCACTGAATTTTAAATTACAGTAATTACAGTCATTATATTGCAACAGCTAAATGACATTACATGATATAAATGCCTTAAGGGAGATAATAGGTGGTGTAAGACATGGTACCTAATTATTTGATTGTGTGACCGAGAAGTACTAGGTAAGACTACTATAAGTCTTGGTATACCTGTCTATATAAAATAATGTTAAGAAAACAAATATTTCATATCCTATTAGTCTAAGTTCATTCCAGTGTTTGTCACACCACTGTGGTGAATGGGCTGCTTGAATGCAATTCAGCTAAGCATTACGTAACGAAAGAATCCTTTGTGCCTTTTACATCTCTGAACATTTTTAGTCAGCAGAGAATTTCTCTGTGACATCTTGTTGAGAGAATACAGCTTGCAGCAGGATATTCTAGAAATGTCAGCCAAAAGACTGTATTTGAAACTATATATTATTATATGACAATAATAGCAAGCCACCCTGACGTTTTTTAATAGAAATACCAGGAGGGAGAGAATAAGTAGTGTTACGCATTAAGGCACGTTACCTATTGCTTTAACTGAGAAGCAGGTCGTGTGCTATACATTGTATTTTAACGACAAAAAGTCGAGCGTTTACGTGTCCCTATTTCTGTAATCCCTTTATTGAAGTCTGCAATAACACGATAAATGCTACACACAGGAAGTGGCCAAAGACCACACTTAGTGTTGTTTCCTTCGCGAAGTTAACTAAGAACCTTGTGGGTAGTGCGAGATGGGCGACTTTGTGTCAGATAGGGCTGGGTGACAAAACCACATTCTTGCTATCGAGATCGGCCCTTGGGGAAATATGTGTGTTTGGCTGGAAAAACATTTCACATCTTTTTTTTATAGAATGAAAATGTATATCATTCTGAAAATGAAAAAATAGTAAAGAAACATTTTATTAGTTAAATATAATATAAATAATTGCGTGTCTTTTAGTGAAATATACAATCCCCCTTTTTTACTGTATGGTATGATGCAATGTGTGATGGGTTTTAGGCGGTACTAGTTATATGACAGTTGTAAAGCTAATATCTGTGCTATTTTTTTTTTAAATAGTTTCCTGCCAGTCCTTCATTTCAATGACTTGTCTGATGGCTGCTTATGCACAGGTTCATGCCTTTAATACCGCTGTCCCTTAGTGAGATAAAGTGCACTTTCTGTCATTTAATTATCACTTTAATTAACTTTAATAATTCGATTATCTGCCTCTCTCTTGTTTTGTTTGGGATTAGCTGGCTATAGTGTGAGTTTTCATTTCCATGACTCTGTAATGCTAATTGATTTTGATCTATGACCAGCTCTGATGCTCTGCCAGCAAGGTTAATTATGCATCTGAGTGCCTGAGTGTGGAATAAATGGAAACAAATGCAAATAAAGGCATTAATGTGTAGCATCCTATTATTTGAAGCATAACTAAAGGTCACATGTTAGTATGAGGCCATGTATTAGTCAGTAATCCTGTGCTTTATGAGAGAGGGTAAACATGCAAAAACACATAGACGGCTGCATAAATGATTTAGAAAAGAATTAGGCAATCAGGCAAACTTCTAACAGACTCCCCTCTGGACGATCCTATTGGATCCAGTACTTGAAATTCACTGCAGCAGCGAATTTACATTCAGTGACAAAACTGTAATTTACTTAGAAACTTTGCCCATGAAAGCAGCAGTAAATACAAATAGGGGAAAAGACTAAAATAGAACAGACTGTGAAAAAATGATCATGTAACAGAAAAAAAAAATAAATCAACAACAATGTATGTAAAAATTGAACCAAGACAGGAAAAAGACCACTGTGTAGATCAGTTCAAAATATGTTTTGGGTTTCCATTAATATGATATCGATATCATAATCTACTGTAGATCAATCATATTTCTCTCTTTACTTTAATTTGTGGTATTTATCTATATGCCAACACCCAGACAGTTGGATATGGAAGATTAAACCTTCTCTTGCTTTTTCTCTACCAGGAAAAGAGTTCAGATACCTCCTTTAGGCATCCATTTGTATAGTAAATCATGTTTGAAGCAACTGGAATTCTTTGCCAAGCTTCATTAGTAAATCGATGACAATGCAAATTATAAATTCATTAGTGAGCTCAGCAGGCAAGCGGAAGCTCCAGTGTGGTGCTCAGTTGTGTTTTGGTTGCCCAGAAACTTCAGGCTAAACAGTGGCCGATAGCGTAAAATAGTAGCATAAGATGAGCTAGAAATGAACGAGTATATAATTTCGTGTTAAAATCTCTATGAAGACCAAATTAGCTACGCTGTTTTTTAGATACATTTTGACACGATTTTGTATGATTTTGTTACATGCGTACATTTTGCTGCAATGTAAAATAAAAATTGTTTTTTTGACTTTTTTTTCAGTTTTTTTTCTTTTTTTTTATCGTGAACAAGATACACTCACTCGAGGGGAAAAAAAAAGCAGAACGAATTAGTAGTCTGGAATAAGCAGATTTTATGTTGGTCCTTTTTATTGGTAGTTTCCTGACAAATTAGTAGATTCATCAACTAGAGAAAGAAAACAAATCTTACCTCCTATTGATTTTTGCCAAACAAAAGTTTCAGCTTGGTTTTTTTAAATATAAAAAGGAACATCAGGCCAGTCAAACTGGACATGTAAACTGAGAGACAACAGTAAATACCACCAGGAATTGCCTAAAAAACACAGTGCATGAAATAAATGAAAGACATTGCTGCTATAGGAGCACAAATATGTCTTCAGAGCTTTGGAGATCCTGATTGTTTTTCCTGCAAGAGTAAGCGAAAATGCTAACATGGTGCTGTTTGTTATTGTGACTCGATAGCAGCACATGAAATGAAAGATAAGCTTGTTTTCATTACTAGCCACTTTTAAAGAATTATTGAATTATCATCAGCAGGAAACCAGTGAAAACGCACAATTCTTTGAGAATATGAACAAAACCTTTATAGCTTCATTCTTCTAGGGTTAAGTACGATGCAACCACAGCACACTTTTATTAATATCTAACATTTGTATTTTTGCCAGTCTATAAAAACATGCATGATCTGATGGGGCTTGAAGTGCTTGAGAATTCAGATGAGGTTTACTGCCTTGCCTGCAATCCTCTGGGGAAACTTAAAAACCATGGGGACTGAAATGCTTTCTGTGTTCCTCCTGCATCATAATAAGTGCACTTTTTAAATTCTGTATTTTATGAAGCATGTTCAGGCCTGGAAACATTCAAAAGCGACAGTATGTAGTGCAGAAGTAGAAATAATTGGATATTGTACTTAATTGTTCTCAATGCATTTCTTTGCCATTTCCATGAAACTTAAGGCGTGAATGCCATTTTCATTTCCGAAGCTTCCGGATTTCTGAAAGGCAGCAAATGCACCTCAATAAGATGCTGCTGCTTAATAGGATTGTACACATCTGGGTCTATATTTCCATCTGAAATATCTGATTATCTAAATATATAATATGTAGCCAGCTGCAGTAAAATCAAGAATTTACTTTTGAAACACTGAGTGGTTTTTACTCTGGACTTGTTTGCCACAATTAGGGTTGCAAAATACCAAGAGCTTGTAAGGCTGGAAAGTTTCCATGGGAATTAAAGGGAATATCTGCGAATTAACCTGGAAGTAAAAGGAATAAACTGGGAATATACAATTTTGCAAGTCTGTAATTTTGCGGGATATTTTTGGTTAAAACAACCAGATTTAATGCAATTTCAGTTGAATTTCTACGCTGCACATTCATCAATCACATGCACACTTCATAAAATAACGGATAATTTCTTGAATCCTACACATCGAAAAATGTCCATCTTGGCAAATATTCATACAAATATTCATACGGAGTATTATACAGTAGGTTTACTGGTCAGCGCTATGTGTTTTGTGTATCTGTCCTACACTGTCTTGTATTTTCTGGTGTCTTATGTCTTGCACTGTTTGCATTCTGTTGCACACGATGCCTTTTATGTAGCGAGGACAACTTACTTTAGTCCTTAGCTTTGTGTTCTGTTATGTAGCCCTGTGTTGTGTGATGTAGCTCTATGTTGTGTGATATAGCTCTATGTTGTGTGATGTAGCTCTGTGTAGTGTGATGTAGCTCTGTGTTGTGTGATGTAGCTCTGTGTTGTGTGATGTAGCTCTGTGTT